>NW_020172492.1:6114675-6220284 GCF_003031525.2 Neophocaena asiaeorientalis asiaeorientalis
GGGTTCATCTTCTTGGTGTTTTTTTTTTTTTTTTTTTTTAGTTTTCCTTTATTTGAGAATAACTTAATTTCATGTTCATTCTTGAAGAATATTTCTAGTTGATATAAAATTCTAGGTTTTAAATTCTTTTCATCAGCACTCTAAAAATGATGTTCCACTTATTTTTTTCCCGTTTTCCATAGTTTCTGAGGAGAAATCTATAGTCCTTCAAATTATCTTCTTCTATAAGTGTATTGTTTTCCTCTGATTTTAGGATGTTTTTCTCTCTTTAGTTTTCAGCTGTTTAATTAAGATGTGTTTGCATGTGGGTTTCTTTAAGATTACCTTTTCTGAGGATTCCCTGAGCTTCTTGAATTTGTAGGTTTATGTCTTTTACTAATTTGGAAAGTTTTATGTCATTATTTCTCCATTTTTTTCTTTCTGCACGGTTCTTCCTGTCTTTACTCAACTCGACACAAAATTTATAACTTTTGTTACTGTCCCACGTGTCACTGGTGTTTTCTTTATTTTTTCAATCTTTTACCTTTTTTTGTCCAGAAAGGATAATTTCTACTGTTCTATCTTCAAGTTCAGTGACTTTTCTCTTTCATCTCATCTTAGCTACTGAGTCCATACAGTGAGGACATTGTTGTCACTGCTGTTGTCTTTTAGTCACTCTTATTTTTTGAGTATTTCATAGTACAGGTATTCCCTGATTTCCAAAGGCTTGCTTTATGCTGCTTTACTTTTAGGAAAGACCAACAAGAGTACCTGTTGTCACTAAGCAATAGAAATCTGCAGAGAGGATTTTTGTTTTCACAAAAAAAGGGTGGACAGTGAAAATTCTGATAGCTTTCAGCTTTGTTTTGCAGGGAGATGTTATTGAAGGAGAGTCACCCAGCAGCAAAAGTGGCACCACCAAGCTCCTTCCCTGGGAACCACACTCAGCATGTCAACATCAAGCAGGCACAGTTCTGAACTGTGTCTGAGAACATCTGTGCTTCATCTCCATTTATTTTGTGCATCCGTTAGCAAGATGTGCATCCGTTAGCAAGATGTGTCCTAAGATGCAATCGGAGAGGAAGGTTCCCCTTCTTCAGAGTTTTAATACTTGTGGTTCTTTGATGCCTCTGTTGTCACTGTCAGGAGATCCTTATGCCATTCTTTGAGCTTGAACTTCAGGATTTTTCTCTGTCTGTGCTGATGTTCCTACTGGGTTTTGGGTTGCCTTATGTCCAGAGTAGAAGATATTAAATTGAAAAGAAGATGCTGCTTTAGTATTACTTTAAAATGATTCTTAATTTCTTGAGAAACCTCCATACTGTTTTCCACAGTGGCTGCACCAATTTACATTCCCACCAACAGTGCACCCAGGTGTCCTTTTCTCCACACCCTCGACAGCATTTGAAATCTCTTGTCTTGTAGATAATAGACCTTCTAACAGGTGTGAGAAGACATATTGTGGTTTTGATCTGCATTTATGGACTGACTTGAATGAGGAAAGACCTTCCCCCGCACGTGGGGTATGCTAGAGCCTGAACGGACCTTGGGTCTAGTGGGGCAGGGCACTGAGTGCAGGAGCTTGTGGTGGCTCGAGATGAAAGGGTGAGGTGTTATTTTTCTTCCACTCGAGCTGCTGGGGTCCACAACATCAATAAGTACTTGTCTGTAAGGATGGTTTAGATCCTCAGTTGCTCCTCTAGGTCCAGCAACAAGGGACCAGGGCAGGCAGCCATAGTAGGTAGAGCTGTGGTTTGCACACACTTGGCTGTGGGGACAAGCAGAAAGAGCTTGTGCATGGCAGAAGCTGGTTGTGGACACTGTAAGAAAATATTAAACAGAAACCTCAGTTAAACAGTTGGGAGAACAGAATGGGGAGCTCTCCAGAGTTGAGACCATAGCGGAGCTCAACAGGAAGAAGAAAGACTCCTCTTCTTTCCTGGCAAGGACTCAGCCAATGAAAAGCCATGGACTGTCTTTGATTATATCTGCCCTTCCAATGTTCTTTTCCCCTCCATTGCCTTGGGGGAACTTGTTTACCATGGTTGCAGACCCTGAACTGCAATTCTCTGCTGATCCCAATAAACCCATCTTCGCTGGAAAAATATCTGGTGGTCTATGTATTTTAGGCCAACAATACACATGCAGCGTCAGCAGCAAGGGCCTGAATTGGCAACTGCATGGGACCCAGCTGCCGGGGTGCACTCCTGCAGCTGCAGGGTCTTGCCATGGGGGTGCATATAGCAGTGAAGGTACTGCTGTGACAGGTTTTAGGCTAGACGGCTAACAGATGAGCCCAGCAGTGTAGGCCAGTGAGTGGAAATAGACACAAATCTGGGCTCACAGGCAGCAAATCCATCAGCATCCAAGGCTGGGATTGCAGGGTGTCACCGTGGATGCACACACAGTAATGGACTCTGGTGATGGGAATCATGCAGGGCGCCATGCAGGTGAACAGCTGGTGGGGTGGGGCTGTCTGCCAATGCGGATCCTGGGCTCATGCTGGGGCTGGGGCTGGAGGGTACAAAGAGGGATTCAGGAGGCTGTCATCTGCAAACTTGAATCTCTGTGGGGTGAAAATGGGTGAAATCTGTAGGTTATCCACAGCGACTGTCCCGAGGAGGTTAGTTTTCTCAGTGATAAGAACTGCTGGGGTTCTCTGCAGAGCAGGTCATTGGGAATTGTCATTTCTACAGCTACGTGGCTGATTTGGTAGCCTCTTCTCTTCTTCCTTGCTCCTAGCCATCTATGTAGCATGTCTCACCTTGGCCAGTTTCTGTGTGGGGTAAAGGCAAAGGGGGTTCCTCATGCAAAGCCCCAAAAGACTGGGGAAGCTGGTCACCTAACCTGCTTTTCCTTTCCAAGTGAGAGGAACTGTTTCTAGCTGGGTTCTTCCCTCTTGGCCCTGAAGAGTGCTGGGCAGGGGAACGAGGTGATGCAGGTGAGATGAAGCTGTTCTTTCTTCCCTTTTTGTGTGTTATTCTCAGGTTATTTGTTCCACTGAGTTGCTGAAGTTTCTTAAGTAGATTCCTGAGCTCTCCCAGAACTATTTTTGTTCATGGATAGCTGTTTAACTATTGATCCTTGTTGGGGGCTAAAGGCTGGGGTCTCCAACTCCACTATTTTAGTGGTGCCACTGCTCTTAACTCTTACTGACGTCACTATACGTCACCTGTGTCCCCAAAGAACTCCAGAAGGTGCTCTCGCAAAGCTCAACTGTAGTCTGTGTTCTTAATGTTATGCTATGCTTAGTCTGTAACATAATAAATATTTAAGAGTGATAGAAAAGAGACTAGTCTTTGGGTCATGCCTCATATTAGTTAAGTTATGATAGGGGATGAGTACTGATAGGAACACTGAGACTAATCGAATGGTAATTTTTGGATATTTGACTGATTTTTTCACAGATCAGCAGTAGGGATCTACAGCATTTCCTTGACCAAGAAAGTGACATGATAAACAACAATTTTGGGAAATTGATCTGGAAGTATAACTTGCACTGGACAGGGGAGACACTAAAGATTAAAACAGTATATTCAGAATCAGTAGAGGTGGGATATAATGAGAACTAGTGATAATAGAAATGAAGAATAGTGGGTCATGCTCAGAGATATTTTAAGGGAAAATTAGTAGTTATCAGGCATTTTGAACTTGAAAGAGAAGAAAATATTTTAGATATGTTGATTTTGAAATGCCCTAGAGATAGTCAAGGGAGACATTATCTGCATGCTTCTGAAAATTTGATAGTAGAATCCAGATAAGAGTCTAAGACCATTAAAATACATAAACATCACTCCAAACAGTGACTGAAGTGATGAAAAAGAGGAAGAAGATGGTACGTGTCATTGGAAAGCCTGATATTTTGGGTGGAGAGTTCTGTGTATCTTAATGTCTGTTTGGAATACAAGAAAACTCTTAAGTAAAAATGCCTTTGACAGTTTGAAAGATACTTTTAAAAATATGTTTTCTTCATCTTAATGCACTTTGATTGCATTTTAGAAGGGATTATTTTACTTCCCTTACAATATTGTTGAATTTCTCTGTGTAATTAGACTTAAGTGATTTAAAGTGCTACCTCAGACTTAAGAACCTTAGTCATTTTTTTTTTTTAATGGTAAAAATTATGTCATGGAAAATGAAGTTTTTTATCTTTTATTTGTTTTTCTTTCTTTAATTCACCTGTTTTAAAATGTCATCCTTTCCTATAAAAGTGAATATTTGGATATCTGTTCTCTTTTTCTAGAACAAGGATAATAATAATGTTAAACTAATATTTAAATCCTATTCTGAATTAAGCATATCCCCACATATTGATAATAATTTATGTTTATGTTTTAGATGTTCAGTTCCCCTCTGTGATTTTAAGACACACTGAGTCCTGAGAAAATAATTTAATGAAATTATTATTTTTATGTGTAGTTGAACTTAATGTTCAAATACATTAAACTGATTATGAAAAAAATGGTAGGCA
The DNA here is from genome assembly GCF_003031525.2 of Neophocaena asiaeorientalis asiaeorientalis. Lineage (NCBI taxonomy): Eukaryota > Metazoa > Chordata > Mammalia > Artiodactyla > Phocoenidae > Neophocaena > Neophocaena asiaeorientalis. Next base: position 6,119,126 of record NW_020172492.1, read on the forward strand.
ACTTCAGTAATGAATAAATAGTGATGTCATCTATTATTGTTTAGAATTAACTTCAGGGAACATAATGAGCTAGTAGTTATGCTGAAAAGAACTAAGAACGATGACTGCCAATACCAATTTACATTTGTGCTTTCATTTTGTAAATTGTTTTAGATTAAAGGATTTTTTACCTTTGTTGCTGCACATGGGTTTTCTCTAGTTGCAGAGAGCGGGGGCTATCCTTCGTCGCGGCGCGCAGGCTTCTCATTGCAGTGGCTTCTCTTGTTGCAGAACAAGGGCTCTAGGTGCACAGGCTTCAGTAGTTGCAGCACATGGGCTCAGTAGTGGTGGCACAAAGGCCCTAGAGCACGCAGGCTTCAGCAGTTGCATTGCTTGGGCTCAGTAGTTGTGGCGCACGGGCTCTAGAGCACAGGCTCAGTAGTTGTGGCCCATGGGCTTAGTTGCTCCACAGCATGTGGGATCTTCCCAGACCAGGGATCAAACCCGTGTCCCCTGCATTGGCAAGTGGATTCTCAACCACTGTGCCACCAGGGAAGTCCCATAAATACAGATTTTGAGTTCAAAATTACAAATAGGTTGTTTTTGATAAATGCATCTCATTTTTGGTAATCATGAAACATATGCACCATACTTTTGAATGTTGAAATTGATTATTTATATTACAATATAAACTCTAAAATTTTGACAGTAAAAATGTTTTCATTCAGAATAAGTTCACATACAAATTTCATGGAAGCTATTTACTAATAAATAGTATTTGGATAATAATCAAAAATAACAAATAAAAAATTGTACAGATTAATCATTTTTCCTAAAATATCATGTGCAAATAAAACTCTTTATTTTGACATACGTAGAAATCTGAAGCTAAAATTTCCTGCACTAACATAATACATCCAAGTTTCCAACACACACAAAAACTTGTAGACTACTATAATACAAATAATCCCAGGGTAAAATTGTATTTTTTTTCAACATCTGAATTATCTTTTTGAAGTCAAGAAGCATCAAAAATTTGAAGACACACATGAAACATAGATTATCTCAATAGTTTTGATGTGATGTCATACCAACAAGACAAGGTGTAATTTCCTTTTGGTTTGACTTTATAGGCCAATCTAGGTCTTATTTGGATGAAGGTCAAATTTTATTTCTACTTTTATTTTGTTTTCTCACATAAACCTTTGTTTATTGTTTTTGGAGTTCAAACTGAAATAAATTCCTGACAGTCTTCCAAGGATTCAGGTTCTGAGACTTATTTGACATCTTTACATTGGTAAAACACATTTTATTTTTGTATCTTATTCTTGCAAGATACCTAAGGAAAGTATTGCTGACTCTAACTCAAATCTCTTAACCAAAGGAGGTAGAGCTATTCATACTCACATTCCTTTCATTTATTGTTTTAAATTAAACAAACAACAATAGGGAAAATATTAAAATGGAATTAAAAGTTTGAACTCAAAAGAAACTCTATCCCACAGCTTTTTGACACAATGAGTATGTAATCACAGGAGGGCTTGGCATATCTTTATTCATTATGACAATTTTTCTTCAAGCTGTTCATGATTTCCTAACAACTGACAGGTGTCATGGAGATGCCAGTAACAAGGGTATCATGAAGATGTTCTTTTTTATGAAGTTCAATCTATAGCCGTTTAAAGACAACTTGATCTAACATAGTAATGCTTTAATGAAAACAGCAAAAGCACTATTTGACTCAATTTACAGACTTGAAATAGAGAATTATGTCAGATAAATTGTGGTTTGCTTGTTGGATGGTTGGGTGAGTGATGGTCAGTTTTTTGACTGAAGTAAAGTGTGAATAGAGAAAATCATAATAAAATGGCAAAACTGGGGTATACACTTACAGAGAGCCAGCCAAGCCTACAAGAGCCAATAAGTCCTGAAAATATAATACCCTACCCTTGTTTTATTTAATTTTTAAAGTGGAAATATGATCCTCTGTGCTACCAAGCTTGCATCTATGTGTCAAGATTATTTTCTCATCTTTTTCTGGGAAAATTCAAACCTTTTCTGAAATCAGTGTCTTTTTGTACTCTAGCTATTTGGGTACATATACCATGACAGAAAATAGATATCTAATATCTGAAAAATATCTTGTGCTTTTTATTGGAATAATTTCTTTCATTTATTCATTTTTTAAGGTTGAAATAGGTAGTGTTATACTGTGTCATAACTATCAACTAAGTAGGAGGTTATATAATATATTTAAATTACAGATATTTCAGTAGTTAATTCTTATCAAAGTGAGATTCATTCTTTCTAGAACATTCAAATAACCATTATGTGTTGTAATGGCAACTTAACGTGGATGACATTATCTCAGTTGTGAGTAGTATTCTTAAAATAACAAGATTAATTTAAATATTTATAGGTGTGAGTTCATACAGTTGAAGATGAAATTTAAATTAAAATGATGAATTTAAAAAACACAGTGTACTGAAGAGGTAGCAATAGTCATTAGTTTTTTAAATGCGCTTTATTTTTTAATAAAATAATTTTGACTGTACAGAAATAAATGTGTTATTCAGGCATAACGATGGTCTTTAAAGCTGACACAATATTCAATGTTGATTGCATTAGCTATTACCTGCATTCATTAGAAAATGCACTAATGACCCTATGAGACATAGGTATTAAGTACTCACAAGGTACATATATACATACATATGTAGCCCAGATTCAAATACATGTTTAAGGAATCTTAAACAACTAAAATATTATCAGAGAAAAGTTACTTTATGTTTCTTCAGACATAGAATTAACATTGTGTGTAACCAAAATATCTTACATTCCTCATCCAGCCATTTAAATTTTTAAAAAAATACATAGTGTAATATAATGTAACTGAGTTATAAACCTAAGCACCAAACATAAGATTGTCTCTTAGGGCAGGACTGTTCTTCCCAGTCCCAGCTTACAATGGAAGGTAAACAGTTGTTTCTCTCCTGGCACGTTGGCAGTAATCCTCACCCAGGAGGCTGGGACACCCTCAAGCAAATACTATCCTGCTTTATAAGCACTGATCTGTTGGGCTTTACCTCCTACGACTCCTCTATTTGTTTACTACTTCCTGGCTGTACTGGCCAACTTGTGTGTCCTCAAATACCTTTGAATCATTACCCACATCAGCGTCTTTACCTCTAGTTACAAAGTTCTTTTCTCAGATAGATGTATGACTCACTCCATCACTTATTTTAGTTATGTGTTGTAACATTATCTTCTCAGAAGCTCTTTTCTGACTACCTAATTCAAATTGCAACACTTCTCTCACCCCAGGTCCTTGAATAATTCTTTTTCTTTGCAGCACTTACTACCATCTGATTTACTATATATTATAAATACATTTTTGCTTATTGTCTCTTTCTCCCCTGTGAGAATTTAAACCTAATGGGGACAAAAACTTTTATTAATTCAGACAAGAGCAAGGCTAACATATATTAGGTGCTCAGAAAACATTTGTTGAATAAATAATGGAAGAAAATAGAAGGTACTGAGCGCTACTATACTCAGATTATGTTTAATACATTACCACTTCCACCCAGTTTCACCTATTACTAACATCTTGCATTAGTGTAATACATTTGTGACAAATGATAAGCCAGTATGAATGCATTTTTATTAATTGAAGTTCATAGTTTATGGTTCACTCTTTGTGTTGTACAGTTCCATGGATTTTGACAGGTGTGTAATGACATGTATCCACCAACAGAGTATTATAAGAATACTTTCATTTCCTTAAAAATGCTCTGTGCGGGCTTCCCTGGTGGCGCAGTGGTTGAGAGTCCACCTGCCGATGCAGGGGACATGGGTTCACGCCCGGGTCTGGGAAGATCCCACATGCCGCGGAGCGGCTGGGCCCATGAGTCATGGCCACTGAGCCTGAGCGTCTGGAGCCTGTGCTCCGCAACGGGAGAGGCCACAGCAGTGAGAGGCCCGCGTACCGAAAAAAAAAAAAAACCTCTGTGCTCCACCAATTCACCTCTCCCTCCGTCACTCAAGCCTCTATTAAGTACTTCTCTTTTTTTTGTATGCATAGTTTTGCCTTTTGCAGGATGATGCAGTTAGAGACACATACTACATAGCCTTTTCGGTTTGGCTTCTTTCACTTAGCAATATGCATTTAAGATTTCTCCATGTCTTTTTTATGGCTTGATAGCTTATTTCCTTTAATGCTGACTAATATTCAATTGTATGGGGGTATCACAGTTTGTTTTTCCATCTATCTCTTGATGGATATTTTAGTTGCTTCCAAGTTTTATCAATTGTGACTAAAACTGCTATAAACATTTGTATGCAGGTTATGTGTAGACAAAGATTTTTAACTCTTTTAAGTAAATACTAAGGAGTATGATTGCTGAATTACATGGTAAGAGAACATTTAATTTTTGTAGGAAACTGCCAAGCCGTCTGTTAAACTGGCTGTACCATTTTACATCATCACCAACAATGAATGAGAGTTCCTGTTGCCTTGTATCCTCACCAGCATTTGCTGTTGTTAATGTTTTCTAGTAGATGTGTAGTGGTATCTCATTGCTGTTTTAATTTGCAGTTCCCTAATAAAATACAATGTGGAATATCCTTTCATATGTTTCTATCTGTATATCTTCTTTCACGAGGTGTCTGTTCAGCTTTTTTGCCCACCTTTTTTTTTTGGCCGTGTCCTGCAGCAGGTGGGATCTTAGTTCCCCCGACTAGGGATCAAAACCACACCCCGCATTGGAAGTGCTGAGTCTCAACCACTGGACCGCCAAGAAAGTCTGCCCACTTTTTAATTAAGTCATTATTTTCTTACCATTGACTTTAAAGTGTTCTTGGTACATGTTAAATACTAGTCCTTTAACGGATATCTGCTTTACAAATATCATCTCTCAGGGTGCGGCTTGTCTTTTTATTATCTTAACAGTGGCTTATGCAGAGCAAAAGTTTTTAATTTGAACAAACTCTAACTTAATAATTTTTTCTTTCATGGATCATGATTTTGGTGTTATATCTAAAAAATCTTCACCAGAGTCACCTAAATTTTTCTTATATTATATTCTAGGAGCTTTCTAGTTTTGCATTTTACTTTGGATATGTGATCGATTTTGAATTATTTGTTCTGAAAGTTGTAACATCTCTGTCTAGATTCATTTTGTGGCATGTGGATGTCCAGTTGTTGAGAAGACTATCTTTTCTCCATTGAATTCCCTTTACTTCTTTATTCAAAGACCGACTGACTCTATGTAGGTCTACTTTGTGTAGGTCTATATTTGTGTAGGTCTACTTCTAAGCTGCCTATTCATTCCATTGATCAATATATCTATTCTTTTGTTAATACCACACTGTCTCAATTACTTATATTTACAGTAAATGTTGAAAGCAGATGGCATTCATCCTCCACCCTTGTTCTGCTTCAATATTGTTTTGGTTATGCTGAGTTTTTTGCCTTTTCATTTAAAGTTTAGAATCAGTTTGTCAATAGCCACAAAATAATTTACTGACATTTTGATTTGGTTTGTGTTAAATCTACAGATCAATTTTGGAAGAACTGATATCTTGACAGTATTTAGTATTACTAATCATGTACATAGAATATCTCTGCATTTAATTAGATCTTCTTTGACTTCTATCATCAGAATTTTGTTTTTCTCATATAGATCTTATACATATTTTGTTAGATTTATAACTAAGTATTTCATTTATGTTGGTGAGAATGTAAATGATACTGTGTTTCTAATTTCAAATTCCAATTGTTCCTTAATGCTATACAAGAAAGAAATTAAATTTGTATTAACCTTGAAAACTACAATCTTACTATAATTGTGTATTAGTTCCACTGTCCTTTATTTTTTAATTTCTTTCCTTAGCAGGCTATTTTTACTTCCTTGAAAGCATCATGTTCTTTCTAATTTAAGTATATTCACGTGTGCTGTCCTCAAGACCTGAAACACACTGTTCTGCTCTGTTTCCGCCTTCTAAGACCATAGTAATCTTTCAAGTCTTTGCTTGATATATTAACAAAGATTTATCTAAACTGTTCTTTCCCACCCATATAAAAAGAGATTAATGTAAATCCTCAATTTATATGCCTCTGTAATGCTTTAAATTTCTCCTGCCTGACAATTAACTATAGTCATAGTTATGTATCTACCTTATCAGACTAGAATATTTTAGAGGCAGATGTTATGCTTGTTCTACACATTGCCACTTTTCCATTTCTTAGGTAACAGACCTTTAACTACGTACTACTGATACATTAAGTAGCACCAAATTCTTACATGACTGCATAAGTCTTTCATACTGGGATATTTTTGAAACTGTAGAGACATAATATTCTCTAGTTTTCCTTTCCTGTCTAGATTCTAACAAATCCTATAGTAATGCTTTGAATTTTCAATACATTGTTTGAAGATACATTATTTCACTCAATCCACAAAAGCCAGTCTGTATCTTTTCACTCTTCACCATCCTAATTTTTGCTGACATCCAAAAGAAAAATTTATTTTTAAAGTTTTCATCATATTCATCTGCCTCCTTTTCCCTCCTTGCAATTAAATGTTTTCTGAGTTTCAGTTCATGGAACTCTACATGATTAAGACTGTCATATATGTTACATATGTGAAAGATGCTATATCTAGTCATGATGGTTGGAGAATTAGTTAATTTAATATATATTTGGAATACATGAATAATCTTTGAATCACAGAGTATAATAATATTGTTCCCTCACCCCTGGAAAGAATAAAACACAGAAAATAGTAAGCCTCATCAATATGGTGGACTTCTTGTCATCTAGAAAGTATTTTGGACCCAAATTACAAAGCCATCAAATAATTAAAGTGTATCATGACTATATTTGACATGTTTATTTCTTTGTTGCTGTTGTATCTGATTCTTTCTGTAGTTAAATGGGGTAGATTTTAGTCTATGTACAATATTAGACTTAACATTCCCCATATTGGAAACAAAGATATCCAAACTATGTTCTTTCTTTTTTCTGTTTTCTCTTGAAAGTTCAAACTCAGAATGCTCTTAAATACCATTTTTTCTTTAATTCTATCAGTTATAAAAATGAGAGACATATGAGAACTGGAGACAAAATATAGGCAAAACCTCATATCTAACATATATTCCATATGAATTAACTCCTGTGCTTTTGCAAACTGCAATATGTATTATGAGTTACTGAAACTGCCTTAATTCTTTGTCACTTTGCATACTAACTGTTCACCACCATTCATTTTAATTATTTAATTCTTTCTATAATTGACATACAAATAGCATAAAATAAGAACAAAAATAAAGTCCTTTTATTCAAGGAACTACAGACAGCTAGGGGAGAAAGACAAACTGATGTGATCAGTCCTATGACAGAGGCCAAGTGTCCTGGGACAGGAGGGATACCCATCCTGTGATGTGCAGTATGGAGTATACAGCCAGGATATGCTTCCAGAACTGGTCACATATGGTGTGTTTTGAGTCCCTCTAGCCATGCAAATCTCTCCCCACCACCCATGAAAATTGTTGTGCTGGGATTAAATCTTAAAGTGACCTTGGTAAGTATTTAGAGTTATAAAGTTGCTAGCATTCAGATTACTGGGCCTTCAGTGATTTCTTTGAGCTCTCATGTGTGTCACACAAAGATTCACAGCACTGAGAGTTATATTTTATAATATAAAAAAATATATATTATATATATTTATATATTAATATATATGCATTAATATATATATTAATTAAACTTGATTAAAAATTACTTGCCATATCTGCTATTTTCAAAGAATTATGGTAGGTGTTCATAGAAGGCAAGATGAGGAGGCATATAATTCCTGCTCTGACTAAATGTAAAATCCAATGGGAGAATTTCCTCTGGCTTACCTCAATTTATTTATAAAAAAGAGTGCAAAAATGATTTCAGCAGACATTTTTTCTTAGTCTATTTTCATATAATTACTTAATCATTCTATAGGGGTAGTCTTATTTGAAGACGTTTTTAATAAACACATTTTACTTCTAGGTTGAAATCAATACTTAAATGTTACAGAATTTGTAAAATGGTTGAGCATGCTCTGTAACTTACATTGTAAGTTGTAACAGGTATTTTGAAGGTGTACTATTGAATTTAAAAAAAAAAATGAAAGAAGGGGGTAAGAAAGAGAGAATCTTGTGATAGGATCCAGTTCACTGCAAGTGTAATTTGTTAAATGAAACCTTGCTGAGGTGAGGGCAGTGCTCCTGGGATGCTACTAAATAGAGACAGCATGGCAGCTGCCCTTTCTTTGCCATGATAATAACAGGACTCTTACTTTCAATCATGACATTGGGATGACTGACAGGCAGCCCTGGAGAAATGCTTTAGAATGACCAACTTGGGCTCCAGGAGTCCCAGCAAAGGGACACAGTTGTTAATAGCATTATTGTAATTATTGTCCACTAGGGTTACTTGACCATTTAGCTAGAACATTTTTTTTTTATCTGGCATTATTTACATCTAAAAATGTAACTGTCAGTAAGTTGAGGAAAAGGTAAAGCTTAGGGAAACATTTATATCATTTCAAAACTTAAAATTTCAAATCCACTCACATTTTATTAACTCAAAGCTTTGAATATGACAAAAATGGTTGATATGTGGAGAGAGCAAAAGGGAGATTATGTTAGGTTAATTCTTTTTTTTTCAGTATTATTCATTCAATAAATGTTATTTACTGATTTTTTTTTGATATGTACAAGGAAGGCAGCTGGGCTGAGTCTGCACAGAATTGACAGTTATGCCACAAGAAGAAGGAAGAGGGACCCTGAGGTGGGGGGTGGAGGGGGAGAACTTAAACAAAATTAAATTTTATTCATTTAACAGCTGTGTAGAAACACAGGATGCTGAGAGAAATCACGAAAGGTGGAGTGACCCGTGAGAACACTGGAGCATTTTCTAAATGAAGAAATCAAAGACCTGAATCAAAGGTGTGGCAATGGGAAAAGTATGGAGAATTCGTATTTTGTAGTTCAGAACTATGTAATTGATAAAGATGAAAGATTTAAAAAGGTAAAATCGACAATATGAATATGGTACCAAAAATATTTAGAAGACTCTACTGTTTTGGTCCTGGGTGAAAGGAAGAATGGCAATGACATTAATGGTGAGAGACAACATACGAACAAGCAATGGTCAGATCATATATAAAAATAGAAACTTGACCTACAGTCTTCAGCAACCCGTGCCAGAAGCCAAACCACAACCTCTGTAGCAGTTGGCCCCAAATTGTCAGTATTCGATCAATAACTGACAGATTCCCTGCACTCTCTCCAAACTTAGAACCAACAGGAGAAAGACAAAAATACTCCTCTAAAGAAAACAGATAGGAAACTCCGCTTCCAGTTATCTTTCCTCAGTTTCCAAAGCCAACAGCCTCCAGTAAGGGCATATCTGAGCCCTCCCTGTGTTCCTTTTTGAAAGCTTTCACACTCCTCTATGTGTTTTGAGTCTCTGCCAAAAACAAGGTGTGACTGATTCTTGCTATGGCAAGCTCTGAATCAATAACCTTTGCTTGTTCTCCTTTGAATGGTCTTCACTTATTTCCACAACAGAAAGGAGTCAAGATTAAAACAAGAGTCAAGATGGTGGGTTAACTTTTAAACTTGTTGATTACATATAGTATGAAGACCACTATTTAGATCTGTCCAAGAGGCAATTCAATAGTTAACACAGTACATCTGAAGGAGAAAGACAGCAAACTGCTGAGCCAGGCCAACTGACAATATTCAGTAAGCAAAAAAAAAAAAAAAATAATGACGGTCAAACTTATAACAATGACAACAAAACACAACTGCCCAATGTGTTGGTAAAAGATTAGCATTGTTAAATGCAAAATACACTGGACCATTAAGGAGGTGATTTTGTTCAAGCTGTTGCAATAGGGAGAACGTTCATTAACAAGGAATGTGACAAAGAAAAGGAAGCAAGCCTGGGGTTTGATAGAGACAGCTAAACAAGGGAGCTCTCCATGAGTGTTGGGCAAGTCATGAGGAAGTATAGAGACAGGCCTTATTTCAGAATATGGGGTGGTTCTTCTTGATCAGCCCTTTCCAAGAACACAAACAAATGAGGATATGTCTTAACAGTTCCTGCTTTTTGAAAGCACAAGGCTTATATAAAGTTTAATATTCTCGGCATCAATATTGAATGCTGTTGGGGGAATATAATTAAAAACAATCTTCTCCCAACCCAGTAATCCTCTCCAAAAGTAGAAGAGAAAGAAAAATTTTATTATTGAATAAGCATTAATCTAGAATGTAGTGCACAGCACAGGCAGTGCACTAAGAGATTGCAAAACAGAAATCTCGCCCTTTTATATAACCAAGTAGGTACAAACTATTACATATGTGTCCTTAAGATAAACAATAACTAGTCATCACATAAGAGGACTTGACAACACTATTTGTCATACACGGCTTATTCTAAGTTCAATTGGAAACAAAATGATCACCTGTGTTAGCTAATCGGCTTAATCCAAAGGAAAAACAACTTTGTTATACCTTTAGTTTTGGAGCGAGGCACACACAAAAGTTAGGCTCCTATTCTTCCAGAGAAACGTAGATAGCGATGTTGTCTTTTTTGATGGCTATATTTCAAAAAGATGGTTCTCTGGGTCTTAAAGCAGGTCGTTTTGTTAATGGAGTTTTTTTTTTTTTTTTTTTGTATTTACCCTTACAGTGCATACTTACCCTTCACTGACTGTGAATCTTTGGGTAAATTTCTTAACCTTTCCAACCCTGGTTTCCTCATCTAGACAATGAGGACAATTATATCTATCATACTGTGTTTTTGTGAGAATTAACTGAAATAATACATGACAACATTGTAGGGAAGGAACAATTGTTTTCCCTCTATTCATCCTGGTTCATTGTCTGGGACTTCAAAAATCAGACTCACAAAGGATAAATTAACAAGAGAAAAAAAAAACACAGAAGTTTATTAACATAAACATCATACTCAGTGATGAGTAGCTCAAAAAGGTGGTTCTATGGACTGCTTATGTCCTTCCCAAAATGCATATGTTACTAACACAACAATGTAAAGCAATGATATTCCAATAAAGATGTTAAAAAAAAAACAAACCTAATCCTCAAGGTTATGGTATTTGGAAGTGAGGTATCAGGAACGAGATTCAGTCATGAGGGCAGAGCTCTCATGAATGGGATTAGTTTCCTTCTAAAAGACCCCAGAGAGATTCCTCACCTCTTTTGCCATGTGAAAACTGAAAAAAGATGGCTAGATATGAATGAGGAAGTGGCCTCTCACTAGACATGCAATCTGTCCACACCTTGATCTTGGACTTCTCAGCCTCCAGAACTGTGAGAAATAAATTTCTGTTGTTTATAAATCACCCAGTCGATGGTATTTTGTTATAGCAGCCTGAAAGGACTGAAACAGGTGATTAGAACTTGGGCTCATCTTAACAAAAAAAACAATAAATCTGTAGAGAAATGACAAATGAAAAGGACTTTGAGTTTCTGGGGCAGGAGATTGTGGGAAGGTAAATATATGGGAAACATAGTAGGTAAGAGTTAGTAACATTTGTTATGTAGGTTACTCGGGTGCCATCATGGGCTGATATTTGGTTTCCATCCATGGTTCCTGGCTCACAGTTCCCAACACCCTTAGAATTTTTGAATGATAAGAGCAATGGGAGTATCTTTTATTATAATATCTGGTCTCTTGTTCTCAGTTCCTGAAATCATTTCAAAGACATAAAGGTGAAAGCAGTGTCTTGTTATTCACAAACCCTTTTCCATCACGACTGGGTTTATGACAATGAGGTGAATTTTGGAAAGCACAAAGGATGGGGCTAGTTGCCAGGGGAACCAATCAGGAATAGAAGATTCAACCCCAACCCTGACCTCCCCAGAGGAGAGAGGGAGTGGAGATTGAATTAATCACCAATGGCCAATGATTTAATTAATCATGCCTACATAATATAGTAAGTAAAATATTTCTGTGAGTTCTTTGAGATGCTCCAGCAAATAAATGGAATCCAAGGAGGTGGTGGTTGGAACCTCTGATCTACAGCCCAGCAGTCAGAAGCACAAGTGATAACCTGGGCCTGCAACTTGCATCTGAAGTGTGTGTGGGGGGAGGGGAGGCCGTCTCATAAGACTGAGCCCTCAATCCATAGAATCAACCTGTAGAATCTGATGCTAGCTCTGGAAAGACAGTGCCAGAAATCAGTTTAAGCGAAGGACACCCAGCTGGTGTAGAAGAGTTGCTTGTTATTGTAGAAGACTCCTCCTCCTGATACCCATGGGAATTGGGTGAAGACTTTTAGTCAAGAAAGAGCACAACTGTCCAGTGAGTAGTGACTCAGTTTGAGAAAATAACTTTTCTCTATCGTGTTTCTCAAGACACTATACAACCGTACTTGCTTCAAAATTTTTCAAAGCAGTAGAAATAGATCTATTTGGAAAGAGGAATGGAGGAAAACAAACTATAGATATAGATATAGATAGATATATAGGTATCAGAAAAGGAAGAGTTTTGTGTTTCAAAGTGTTTTTTTAAAAGTTTGAGAATCAGAATATTCTTACTTGGTAAACATGGGTCTCGGATGCCAAGATTTAGTCCTCTTTAAATAAGTCATTCTGTATTGAACAAAAAATGCATTCAAAAGCAACCATTTGGAAACTAATATTTCTCATATGCAACAAAGCTGAAGCTAAAGAGGTAAAAATTGGTTAGGATTAGGTAGAGCCAAATTATTTATGGAAATAAAACCAGGATTTGAGGACACAGAATATAAGAAACAAATGGGCTATGGCTCAAAGCAAAACGGTCAACCATCCTTCCCTGGGGTCAGGAGAGGGGTTGGTTTTGGATTGTGAGCTGATATAGGGAACCATGAGAGACTAAGTAGGAAACCCCCAGAGTCTGGGCATAGAACACCTTTTAGATCATTAAAATTGGAACAGACTTACTAATGGTACAAGAGTCACTTTAGCCTATAACACAAAATGACTTGCATTTAAAGTTTTACAAAACAAACCAACTCAACCAAGGTAATGGCTTCCTAACTAATTAAAAACAGAACTGGTTATCCTCTTTAAGTGTGTTTAAAAAATTCTAATTGGAAACTGCTAGTCTGCTAACATCTGTTAGATGTTTTGCTAAATGTATCAAAATGAGAAGTTACTTTACCGTTCTTACACATTTTAATATCTTCAAGCACAGTAATTCACATATTCCCTGAATTTCTTTATATCAAATGAGCTCCCAATTAAAAATTATTTTTAAGCTCTTATTACTCATTTTTATAACTGCTCCTCTCTCTATGTTGAGAAAATGAAAAAATATTTAAGAATTTTATATTTTCAGAATAAGAAACGATTTAAAAATTTTTCTTTAGAAAAACTCAGTAGTCTATTTTAAATTATGTCTTCATTACATGTAGAAAGTATTTAAGTAAAAATGATGTAAATAGCTTTTTCACTCAATATTTAAAGCTTAATGGTATTAGATAATAATAAGTTAATTTTAGAGGTTTTTGTGTTTGAAATGTACTTCATATTGAATTACTGGTATAAGGTAGGATCTACTTACCTGGTAATAAAATTATTTTTTTCTGATATTTGATGTTTCATTGATGCAGACTTCCTTAAATAATATTCTTTAAAATGCAAGAAAGAATAGTTGGTACTATATCTCCATGTTAAAAAGTAGAGTGATAGAGTCTTTTGCAAATAGAACTGCCTACCTTTTTAATTTGAAAATGCTTTTTCCTAGAAATCAAACACAAGCGAATTGGTTTGAAAATTAAACCCATTTCTCTCTTGTTACCATATTAAAATTTTTAAGTCTCTAATATAGGAACAAAAGGATGATGTTACAGGAATTTCACTAGAGAAAAAATGGAGGATAAATTTTACTATTATTTATTTAACTAATTCATGGAATAAATTACTCACCATTCCCTCTGTAGACTGGTATGGAGATACAAAGGATTCAGGATATATTCTATAGGACCCTCATTCTACTGCAAATAAATTTTTGCTTCCCTTGAATTGGTGGCATTTGTTCACGAAGTTGTGTATGCCAGTTGTACAAGTTGCTGCAATTAAATACCACCAAAGAAAGATGGAAGTAAAAAGAATGTGATCTCTTGAAGGTTGAAGGCTTTGGAAACATTTCCTTTGGAAAGATTTTATAAATTTGTGGGGTTTTTTTAGTTTTGCAAATTAGCTGTGGAATGGATAATGACAAAAGATATGGGAAATTTTATGTGAAAATCTAGGCGTATGCATTCATTTTGATTGATAAGACCCTATGTTTTCATTTTATTCATAAGTTGAAATAAACAATTATTAATGATGTATTATAGCTGTGTTTTATGTGAGAAAAACAATGGTGACCTCCAAAGTGGACCTGCAGTCACAGAAATGACCTCAGAATGTCAAAATGTGTCAACAAATAGTAACCAGAAATAAGTTATTTCTTTAACAATTATACTATTACTGCTTTCAAAGTACTTTGTCTTTAGATAACTTACAATCATATCATAGGAGAAGGCCTTTAATGGATAAGAAGATGAGCTCATTGTGCAGAGTGAAAAAGTATAATACATGAATAGATATTTTGATAAGGAAACTTATGTCATGTCAAATCCCATCTATTCACTTGTGAGTATGTAGTATGTTCCCACCGTGTGGTTAAGTACCATGTGGTACTGGTGTGGAGATAAAACGGCAAGTAAATAAGTTAAGTATGTTTAATAATAACGGGAAGTTTAAAATGTTAATTTAATTTCTTATTGCTCAATATAATAGTGAGAAAACAGATGATTAAAGGTTAAAAAAGATTAAAATGCTCATAAAAACGATAGAAAAATGATAAATCTGATTTTCTGTTTCATCTCTGACATGTAAAGAACATAGATGTCATCACGCAAAAAAGAAGCTGAACAAGCTGAAAATCAATGACTTTCTTGCAGTCATTACAAAACTGAGGTTCCAGGACAAACAGCCACACTGAAATCTGGAGACAGGTAAATCCAGAAAGTCACAACTGAGATCTGTGTTGTACAGTAGAAGCCACTGGTGAAATAAACTGGTAGGATCACTTAAATGATGATTTTTGAAGAAAACCTGAGTGTGGACTACTTTAAGAGTAGGAAACTCCTGAACTCCATGATCTTAAATTGCCTCACGGATCTCAATGGGTTTTACCTGCAGGAACTCTTCTAGGTTCTCACAGTAGAGAGCCAAGAAAAGAAATCTCCTCTCATGGCAGGAACAGGGAAAAAGTAACAATTATGAAGTATGCCCAGAGCATTCTTCTAACAAAGACCTACTCTCTAAGGGCAAAGAATTTACCGGAAAATTATCTCACCTGTGAGAAATGTATTTCTCTGACCCTAGTCCCCTCTAGTCTGCTTGTCTTGCCTGGTTCGGGGGAGAAGCTAAGGAACACATGTGAAGGTCACAGTCTAGGTACACAGACTCGCTTAAAAAGTGAGACAATGATAAGATTTTAGAATTCTCCTTATCCACTGTCCTACCATCACACCAACTTAAAATACTGAATATGTGACTCTACATAAGGAGGAGTTTCAGCAAAGTTAAAATAATAAATTATTTCCCACAAGGGTATGAGTTAATAATGCTGTAACTGCTAACCATGTACACTGGAATTTAACAGTTATATAAATTGATGTCAAGTGGTGGGAGCCTGGTTTCTCACTGTTGAAGTGCGAGGTTACAGATAAGCCAGGGAAGAGGTTTAGAATGGTGCATGTGGTCCTGAATTAGAGCTGGAGACATCAGTATAAACTCATGTTTAGCTTAATATAGACACAGATGTTTACAGATTAAATGTTTATATATATGTGTTTGTGTACATGTGTTATTATGTCCCACCTATATTTTCTCTCTCTGTAGGCTGACATTTAGAATTAACAACCCACTAGTAGCATTGACCAAACTTAGACCCCAGATAGTAGTTTCTGATACCATTCTTCAATAAAAGGAACCAGGGCTCTTAGAAGTGGCTGATTCTAGGACTAAGGCAGAAAATATACAAGATGAGCCTGTGGCCTGGAAGAAAGTTAAGTACTTAAACAAAACAAGAAAAAATAAAAACAAACGAACAACTCCCACAATGATGAAGGTATGTTAAAAGGACATAGGAGCAAACTCAAAGAAGTCCCAATGACCAAACCTGGAACAATTTTAGCAACAAAAACAAAAAAGGAATACTGAACTATAACACAAATTGTAATATAAATATACATATACCAGTGAATACATACTGATAAAGATAGATGAATAAATAAATAAATGGTGGAGAAGAGTCAAATCTCATGTGCAGAAAAAATTCTAAATAATTTACGGAGATGCTTTGCCCTCAGGGAGATGAAGCATGACTCCCCACTCCTTAAGTGTAAACTGTGCATGACAACTCATTTCCACAAAGTAGAGTGTAAAAAGGGAGGGGGAGGGAGAGCAACTTTATAGGAGAGAAATCTGACAAAACTCTCTCAGGTCATCGAGTCAGTCTCTACAATGACCCATGTCTATAATATGTGCCCGTGATATGATGTGATGCTGGCCCTTTAACCCCAATCTCAACATGAGGAAAAAATCAGATAAATCCCAACTGAGGGACATTCTATTTTGTACCTGATCAGTATTTCTCAAACTATCACAGTCATCAGAAATAAGGATGATGTGAGAAATAGTCATAACCAAGAGGAACCTAAGGAGACATGACTACTAAATCCAATGTGCTCTCCTGTACTAGAAAGAGGACACTACGGTCAAACTAAGAAACCCAAATCAAGTTAATAATAATAGTTAATAATAATATATCAACATTATATCTTTAAATGTGACAAATACACGACACTAATGTAAGATGTTAAAATAGTGAAGACTATGGGACATATGGGAACTTTCTGTACTATCTTCTACATTTTTCAGTAACTATAAAATGGCTCTAAAAATAAAGTTTATTAAAAACATGGTAAATATAAAAATATTTAAAATGTATGGATGTTCAATTAGAATCAACATATTAAGCATAGGAACAAAGAAAATGAATTATTAGCAATATGTACTGGAGTAGTTAAGAGCACAAATGTGAACGATCAACTGCCTACCTTTGTCTGAAGTATTGCTTCATGTGGCTGGCTCTGTTTCTTAAGCACTTTGTACCTATTTCCTCAGTTATTAAGTGGAGTTAATAATAGTACCCATCTAATAAAGTTCTTGAGATTAAATGATTAATGTATAAGAAATACTTGCAACAACCATGGAACACAGCAAACCTCAAAAGTACTACCTATGGGACTTCCCTGGTGGCGCAGTGGTTAAGAATCCGCCTACCAATGCAGGGGACACGGGTTTTAGCCCTGGTGCAGGAAGATCCCACATGCCACGGAGCAAAAAGCCTGTGCACCACAACTACTGAGACTGTGCTCTGGAGCCCATGAGCCACAACTACTGAACCCCACGCGCCTAGAGCCCGTGCTCCGCAACAGGAGAAGCCACCGCAATGAGAAGCCCGCGCACCGCAACGAAGAGTAGTAGCCCCCACTCGTCGCACCTAGAGAAAGGCAAAAATAAATGAATAAAAATAAATAAGTAAATAAATTTATTTTATAAAAGTACTACATATGATTGTCATTATGCGTCAAATCATTTTTAAACTTTTTACTTTAAAATAATTTTGACTTATAGAAAACTTAAATTATAATAATTTCTCTTATACCTGTCACCAAGCTTCCCTTAATGATAATCTTTTATACAACCATTGTGCAATTATAGCAACTTGGAGATTGACATTGATACACTGTCATTAAATGACAGAACTTGTTTGAATTTCTCTGGTTTCTCAGTGCTGTCCTTTTCTGGTACAGGATTCATTCTGGGATTACACATTGTTCTTAGCTGTCATGTCATTTTAGTGTCCTCTAATCTGTGACAGTATATCAATCTTTATTTTGTGATCTTGACACTTTTGAAGAATACTGACCAGATATTTTGTAGAATGCTCCTTAGGTAGGATTTGTCTGATGTTTTCTCATAATTAGATGGAGTTTGTGCATTTTAGGCAAGAATAAAAGAGCAGTATTGTGGTACTTTTCTCCATGCTTCACATCAAGAGTTTGGATGGGGTCTATTTAATTTCTTGGTGAGGTTAACTTTGATCTCTGGGTAAATGTGCTGTCTTCCAAGTTTTCCCATTATAAAGTTACTTAATTTTCCCTTTTGCTGAATGTCGCTTATGGGGAGATATCTTGAGACTAAGATATATCTATTGTTGATTCTAACTCTCAGTGCTCATTTATACTAGTGTTTACCTAAAGATGATTTCTATTTGTATTATTCCTTCTACACTTATTAATTCAAATCCTACTTTAAAAAGAGCTGTCCCTTCTCCCAATTTATTATGTATTCAATTATTATTATCAGTATACATAAGTGGGTATAGAAAAGATTTGCCAAGTAAATCTCTCTTGTTTGCAGTCACTGCTGTTGATAGTGGTTACCGTCAGAGAGTAAGATAAGTAGAAGAAAATTTAACTGGGTATACACAGGAAGCAGGGAAATCTGACATGAAATTAGTATTGGATTGGTTAAATTTTAGAACCATGGGACAGTTGCAAGTTAGCTGATATGATTTTATCATAGCAGTTGCTGTTTATTCACTGATTGATTCAATTATTATACATTCAAAAATTTGTAGACTATTCACTATGAAAAGGGAAAAGAGGATATAAAAATTAAAGTAGCATAATTGACAGCACTTCTTTCAAGTTGTTTATTTCTGCTATTTCCATAAAATAATGTATATAAACCATATATATATATGCATTATATATATGGAATATATATATATATCAGGAATCATAAATCACATGAACAAAGGTCCTAAGGGTACAGTAGCATTTAACTTTTCTGTAGCTAAGAAATAACCAAAAAACTGGAAACAGAAGCAATAAAAGTAAACAATTTCAGAGAAATGGAGTCATTAATTAGAACACCGTAAAGAAACAGCATCACTGGTTATGTAAACCCTTAGCCACCGTTATATGAGCAGAAGATAATAAGGATTGTGAATCGAAAATTTGTCTCATTTCAGGATTAAGGAGGATCTTATACAACAAATAATTTTTAAAAATCCAAAGGAACTACATTATATTTTACAATTTTTTTCTAAATTTGTAAATCAAGATTTTATAACAAGTGAATGAAAAAAAATGTCAACAAGAAATTGCTAAGACTTTTCCACAGATATGACAGATGATATTAATGCCTTAGGAAAGTTTGAAAAAAAATGGACTCTGATTATTCTATGGGAAAGTTCATAAAATCCACAAAAGAAGAATTGCAATGGCCAATAACATATGACAGACCTGTCCAAATTACTATTTATCGAAACACATTATAGTATATATGAAATGACATTCATTGTTCCAATATACACCATAGCACAGATTAAATGACACTTTCATCTTGCCAAATGAAAAAAAATGTTTTAGAAAATAACATGTAGTGTTCATGAGAGTATAAAAAATGTCTGGCTTTATAGCCCAATATTAACAAAGTAAATCACTTTAACCTGTCTGGAGTGTAATGTTATAATATTTATCAAGGTTTCTTATAAAATACAGACCCTTTGATAGATGAACTCTAGCTATTTGAACTAAGAAAATAATTTAAAATTCAGGTAAATAGTTAAATAAAAGAATGCTCATCTCTGTGCTGTTTTTAATAGCAAAATATAAGAAAAAACAGGAAAAAGAACTAGTAATGATATAAAATAATATAGGTAGAAAAATACCTAGTAGTAGAATGTTTATTTAAATCAATTTTTTATATTCATACAAATTAATATTAAATAAAATTATGTTTTGATGAAACAATGTGAAATACTTTTCCATGAAGTGAGTTATGATGCTATAATTAAACAGGTTTTAATGCTATGCTCATAATCTAAATTATAGAATATATATGTGTATATATATATCAAACAAGTATATGTCTAAACATATTTTATATTTATGTCTTTACATATGTCTATATTTTAAAGACAGATGTATGGGGCTATTTTATTAACAGTGAATATTTTTAAGTATCATCCTTAAGGTATGTTTGATCAATTTTGTGGGGGAGTGTTACATGGTTTTAAAATTTACTATAATGAACTTTCTTATTTTCTTGCCATGAATATTTATTTCTATAATCTCAAAAAATAAACAGCATATTTTAATAACTTGATTTAGTCTTATTTGAACTGTACTCACCAGTGTAAGGAGAAAAGGGCAGCTCGATAAAGTTCAAATCTTTATCTTCTTTTTTTCTCGTAATCTTCAAGTATTTTGACATGATTCCCAGGTGCTTGTCAAGCAGCTCTGAACAGAAAAGTACAATATTAGGTCAAATCTTTGAAATAACAAGAGCCAGGCTACCTCAATGAACTGCCTGGGTCCTCTGATTATTTTCTCCTGCAGAAGAAAGGAAAGATGTGCTTAGATCAATTTTATATTAAAATAATCAATTGAGATTCCAACTTAAACATGTACATAAATAAGTCTTGACTTCCAGTATAATCCTTTGAAACACTGTCTAGAACAGGAAAACAGTATTTGTCTAGAATATGTATTTCCATCGAGGGTATGAATTCTAATGAAAAGTATATTGCACTGCAAGGTTGGACAGAACTTTAGCGTCCTGTCCAGAATCACAGTGTATAAGAGAGTAAAATGTTATCTCACAAAAATTACACTTTAATGATTTTACACAATATCTCCATTTTTACCATACATTTACTAAAATATACCATTTCTCAAAATTAATGTAAATCACTGTATTCTTCTTCCAGGCAATACAAACTTGTGTTTGTAATGCAGAGTTCTTGGTTGAAGAAGATGAAATCTAGGTGATATCAGAAGAGGTTTAGTAAATGCCATATATAGCACATAGAATCATAAAGATTATGAACACATATATTTTTTTAAAATGCCTGTTAGCTATATTCAAAACAGCTCTCAAACAACAGCTGAGAACCAAGCTAAAAATTCATTGCTGTCTCTGCCCAGTGCAAACTGTTGCAGAATCAGGAAGCCTGGAAAATCAGGACTCCAATGCCATAGTTGCTGACGCTAGAATCATGTGAACTCTACTGCCGATGTTGCAGAAAAATGGAATGCTTTTTATATAGAACATAATCATCATGGATTGTCAGGCTTAAATATAGATATAAAATGACATGCATAATAACTATAATGGGGGCATTGGAATAAAACAATTATGTTGTCTGTCTCTATATCCACATTTATTCCTTTTTATAAAATATTCACTTCTACCACTAATTGTGAGCACTGTTTTATTCCTCTCCAAAGAAATCGTCAAGTGAATATGTTCTACATACAAAACGATTATCTAAATGTACATATATTTTCTGGGGTGGTTGCATATGTCCAAAATCATCAACTTGTACATATTAAGTATGTGCAGTTCTTTGAATATCAACTATACCTCAGTAAAGCTGTTAAAATAAATTAAATATAAAATTAAAAGCTCAATAACCTTGAATTTAAATTTATCTGTTAAATTTATTAATTTCATATTAATTAGTGATGATAAAATTAAAATTTATATTTGTCATTGTTTAAAATAAAACATCCTCCATAAGCTCTTTGTAAACTATATAATTCTAAACCAAGAAAAATTATATAGCACATATAATTATACATATACATGTCTAAAATAATCAAATTTTACTGACAAAAATATTGAGACTTACTACAGAATTTAAGGAAGACATTTGCTATTATAATAATTAAGGCAGGGACTTCCCTGGTGGCGCAGTGGTTAAGAATACGCCTGCCAATGCAGGGGACACATGTTCGAGCCCTGGTCTGGGAAGATCCCACATGCCTCCGAGCAACTAAGCCTGTGCACCACAACTACTGAGCCTGCACTCTAGAGCTCACAAGCCACAACTACTGAGCCCGCGTGCCACAACTATTGAAGCCCACGCTCCTAGAGCCTGTGCTCTGCAACAAGAGAAAACACCTCAACGAGAAGCCCACTCACTGCAATGAAGAGTCGCCCCCGCTCACCACAACTAGAGAAAGCCTGCGCGCAGCCACAAAGACCCAACGCAGCCAAATAAATAAATAAATAAAAATAATTAAGGCAAAGTTTTATGGTTTATATATTGTGGGAAAATAAATCTTCATTGGTTTCTCAGTGTCTCAGTTTCCTGAGTAATGAAAATGTATACCCTATAAACCTATAAAGATAAAGAATGTTTGCCTTCACTTCCCCTAGAAATACTTTACTTTTCACATACCATGAGGATCATATCTGCAGCCTAATGGTCCAACAATTACCTCTATCCATTAAACTTTTTCATATCTCTTCAAGAGCCAAAGGTTACCTTCCCCAATAGGCAACTCTCTCAGAATGGGAGGGGAGAAAATGATCTCTTTCCTCTTTAAAAATGAAGGAAATATGTGTTTTCCCAACCCTCACTGATGGAGTGAGCCCACCATGTGTGTGGGATATTTTTCCGCCTGGCTCTTATAACTTAGCACTTCAGGATTGCTGGGCATGGGAGAACAGACACTGCGACGTTACTTTGGCTATTGATTGTGCTGTGAGTATAACAGAGTTCTTTATTCTGACCCAGGTTCATGTTCCTGATTTTATATATATATATATATATAATTTCTGAGAACATATACTTATATATTATTTCCAATATTGAGTTTAAATGGAATCATTTGTTAATAGTGAGGCCATAAATATGAAATAGTCTATTTGCAATCCTTTTTCTGGATGTTCGTAAAAGTTATATTTTCCCAAATTGTAATATTTTACACTATACTTAAACATCACTTTATGATATTTGAAAGCCCCCAGAGATAAAGATTTCTAATGGGCATGATAGGGATTTCTTAACTACAGCAGCACAAAAAGAAGCAGCATAATTTAAATGGCTCAAGCTCCACTTACAAGTTGTAGTCTAGAGCTTACATCCCATAATCATCACATAGCTCTTGTTATTAACAAGAAGCAAAACAAATTAGTAGTATTATGCTAACATTTTCCAAATGCTCTGGATACTTTTCGGAGGGCTCTAGTATCAAAACATCTGTGATTTATTCTGTAGGTAGAGCAGGAGTGGAAATCCGTCAAGGGCAAAGAGGAATTTTTTTGACCCACCTTTTTGACCCACCTCCTAGAGTAATGGAAATAAAAACAAAAATAGACAAATGGGACCTAATGAAATTAAAAAGCGTTTGCACAGCAAATGAAAACATAAACAAGATGAAAAGACCACCCTCAGGATGGGAGAAAATATTTGCAAATGAATCAACAGACAAAGGATTAATCTCCAATATTTACAAGCAGCTCATGCAGCTCAATATTAATAAAACAGGCAAACTAATCCAAAAATGGGCAGAAGACCTAAATAGACATTTCTCCAAAGAAGATATACAGCT
Source organism: Neophocaena asiaeorientalis asiaeorientalis (assembly GCF_003031525.2). Lineage (NCBI taxonomy): Eukaryota > Metazoa > Chordata > Mammalia > Artiodactyla > Phocoenidae > Neophocaena > Neophocaena asiaeorientalis. The sequence goes on from NW_020172492.1 coordinate 6,142,633, forward strand.
TGCCAACACACACATGAAAGGATGCTCAATATCAGTAATCATTAGAGAAATGTAAATCAAAACCACAATGAGGTATCACCTCACACCAGTCAGAGTGGCCATCAATCTAAAAATCTACAAACAGTAAATGCTGGAGAGGGTGTGGAGAAAAGGGAACCCTCTTGCACTGTTGGTGGGAATGTAAATTGATAGAGCCACTATGGAGAACAGTATGGAGCTTCCTGAAAAAACTAAAATTAGAACTACCATATGACCCAGCAATCCCACTACTGGGCATATACCCTGAGAAAACCATAATTCAAAAAGAGTCATGTACCACAATGTTCATTGCAGCCCTATTTACAATACCCAGGACATGGAAACAACCTAAATGTCCATCAGCAGATGAATGGGTAAAGAAGATGTGGTACATATATATAATGGAATATTACTCAGCCATAAAAATAAATGAAATTTGGTCATTTGTAGAGATTGGATGGACCTAGAGTCTGCCATACAGAATGAAGTAAGTCAGAAAGAGAAAAACTAATACCATATATTAATGCATATATGTGGAATCTAGAAAAATAGTACAGACAAACATATTTGCAGGGCACAAATAGAGAAGCAGATGTAGAGAACAGATGTGTAGACATGGAGAGGGGAAAGGAAGGGTGGGATGAAATGAGAGATTAATTTTTATATAAATACACTACCATGTGTAAAATGGATAGCTAGTGGGATGCTGCGCTATAGCACAGGGTGCTTAGCTTGGTGCTCTGTGATGACCTAGGTGGGTGGTCTGGGGGGGCATGGGAGGTCCAAGAGGGAGGACGTATACATATATATATAGCTGAATCATTTCACTGTACAGCAGAAACTAAAACAACATTGTAAAGCAATTATACTCCAATAAAAATAAAGTAATTATAAGCCTGAAATACTTTGTATTCTATTATCATTTACCATTGAAATCTTAAGTTTATAAGACCCAGCACAGATTCTATAAACTTTTCACCAAGTAGAAGTGATAGTCCTTTCACTGAACATTTATGGTTTTTGCATGTACCTTATTTGAAGCACCTATATTATTGTCAATATTTTTTTAAATATCTTGCAAAACAATTAGTATTAGCATGTTATTTCTTTGGTGACAAGGATTCCCTTTGCTTAATTGAATATATATGACATATAACATTCCATAAATTTAAAGTGTACAACATGTTACTTTGATAGATTATATATTGTAATATGATTGCCTTTCTAGTGATATTTATCACATTACATAATTATAGTACAATATTGTCTATATTCATTATACTCTGCATTAGATCTCTATGGCTTATTTACTACTCATTGCAAGTTTGGACCCTAAACAACATCAGTCTTATCCCTCCACTTCCCAGACCCTGGTAACCACCACTTTACTCTGTTTATTATGAGTTTGACTTTTTTTTTTTAACCGCACCACCAGGGAAGCCCATGAGTTTGACTTTTTAAAATTTCACCTGTAAGTGATATCATACAGAACTTGTTTTTCTCTGTCTGACTTACCTCGCTTAGTGTAATGTGCTCAAAGTCCATCCATTTTATTGCAAATGGCAGGATAAGTGGCAAGAATTCTCTTGATCTTTGCTTTATCCCACAAAATGTCTATCATGGGACATTATGTTGGTAGTAGTTTATTAAAATTAATTAGTAAAGTGAGTTCAACTATGGCATAAATACTTTAAACAAAGAAAGAGTAAATGATTAGGCCAACTCATCCATTTGTAAATGCTATCATTTGAGACTTAAATATAAGATTCTGACTCTTATTTGCTGCCTTTCAGGTGGCCAGCTTCTGTAGGAAGAGAGTTAAAGTGCAGTGATAAATCAAGATGTTAGTCCGCATTCTGACAACCGTCTCCAAGTATCACGATTTCCAATGTGGAACCTCTTAACGTAGTGTTCCAAATGGGAACATAAAGAAGACATGTACACTATTTACAATATCCAAGACATGGAAGCAACCTCAGGGTCTATCAACAGGTGAATGGATAAAGAATATGTGGTACATATATATACAATGGGATATTACTCAGACATAAAAAAGAATGAAATAATGCCATGTGCAGCAACATGGATAGGTCCAGAGATTACCAGATTAAGTGAAGTAAGTCAGACAGAGAAAGAAAAATGTCGTATAATATCAATTGTATGAGGAATCTAAAAGAAATGATACAAGTGAACTTATTGACAAAATAGAAACAGACTCACAGATGGAAAACAAATTTATGGCTGTCAAAGGGAAAGGGTTGGGGAGGGATAAATTAGGAGTTTGGGAGTAATAGATGAACACTACTGTATATAAAATAGATAAAAAACAAGTACCTGCAGCATAGCACAGGGAACTATATTCAATAACTTGTAATAACCTATAATGGGAAAAAATCTGAAAAAGAATAATATATATAGAGATATAGATATAACTGAATCACTTTGCTTTACACCTGAAACTAGCACAACATTATAAATCAATTATAGTTCAATTTAAAAAAATTAAAATAACAAAAAAGAAGATAGGTATTTGTTTGTCTGGTTCTCAGAAATTATCTGATGAAACAAATCCCTCCCAAATTGCCAATATGAGCTGGACAGCAACAATTCCTGATCGTGGATGGATGGATCTCTCTTAATCCAGTAAGTTTCCTATCCTCCAGCTAGGAGAACTGAGGTAAATTTCACTTATGCAAGGCTTCTTTTCTATGTTGACAGCAGAAATGTAGTCTATAGAGGCACTCTACTCTATAAATTTGAGTAATATTTCCTAAAAGTATTCCAGATGAGGGCTAAAGAGAAAGAAGTATTCTTAACCTAAAGGAAGTTAAAAAAAAAAAAAAAAAAAAAAAAGACCTAATCCAGTTGGTGAAGGAAGCAAGTAGAACTTTGGCCTAGAAAACAAAGGAAATATTTTTTCAGATTAAATTTAAAAGGGTCCTATTTCTACAAAACTAAAAGCATAATTAATTGACTTGGCTCAGATGAAGTTTAGAGGAGAGAAGTAGATGAAAATAAGAACGAGTATAATTCAAGAACTAAAATGATTCCAAAGCTTTGATGAAACACTTTGGTGTTTTAAATGCCCTGCAATATTACTGAAGTACTTCATGCAAGGTGTTTGGAAACTTTTTCTGTACAGGGCCAAATAGTGAATATTTAAGAATTGCAGGCCATATGGTCTCTGTTGCAACTGATCAACTCTAGCTGTTGCAGCAAAATAATAGCCACAGACAAAATGTAAATGAATGACAATGGCTTTGGTCCAAGTAAACTTTATCTACCAAAACAGGCAGCAGAACAGATTTGGCTTGCAGATGGTGGTTTGCTGACCACTGCTTCAGACAATAATTAGAGTAATTATGAATTTTTCCAATGTTTTTAATTTGTTTGATTAAAATATTACATAATTGAGATGCTTAATAACCCTGAACCAAGTTTGAGCTACTGACATTCAGCAGAAAGTAAAATTTGTGTCCCAATGAAAAGACAGATAGTTATGATAGACAGTAAAGTAAGATGTACATTTACTTACTGAGGCAATAACTACCCCTAATGATAGCGGTTTGAATAATTATATTGAAAAAATAGAAACATGGGAGTAATCTATATGCAGTGCATTGTAATCCATTTTATCATGAATTTGTTCTACCTGAAGTAAACATGCTGTATAAATTGTAGGCTGTTGAAAACCTCTGTATACATTGATTATCACTCCCTTATTTTGCAAAAGCATAAACTGAGCCATTCCTGTTCCATGTCTTTTGCACATACTTTTTTCTCTTTCTCTGGATTTCTCTTCTTCCATTCTCTTCCATGAAAGCATTACACCATGATAATATTAATAATACAATAAGAAATAGAAGTCCTGATTTAATGACAGGACTTCAGCTCTGCAGAGAGGACTTCCCTGTCATCTTAGTGGCAGGTCCCCACCCCCTCTTGCTCTCTATTCCATTATTTTGTTGAATTTCCATCAGAGCACTTTTCACTGTGTAAGACCATCTTATTTATTAGTTTGTTTATTGCTTACCGTCCCCCAGCTAAAAAGTAAGATCCTTGAGGAAGAATACTGTTTATAAGATTTACAGTGGTACCTGAAATGTGATTGGCATTAAGGGGAAATTCTAAGTTTTCTGAAGGCAGTTATGTTCTGATTTTCTATCACAGATAACACCCATGCATTAGATAACACCCGTCTAATGCATCCCAAACTAGAGAAGTTATTTACTGTGGAAAATCTATCAATTTTTGCTTTGGATTGTTTAAAAATGGCTTTGCTTTTCTTAAGTGTTTTCAATAATGGCTTTTGAATGTAGTAGGCTGAACAAAAGAACATCCTTCATCTTCAGAGATTAGATGTCCTTTAAGCTAATGGATAATTTTAGTCCTCAGAAAATCACCTATTCTATTGTAGTGTACAGGAAATTTTACTATCCAAGCTTTTGGCTATTTCCTAAATTCATGTTCAGGTTCCAGCATGAATTTCCAGCTTCTACTGATCTTTTTGGAATAGCAAATAGAAAGGCAAATTGATTTTAACTGGAGTGTCAATTCTCATGGATTGGTAGTGGCTGCTCAGAGCACTAAGGTGAGATATGCTGTGAAGCTACATCTGGGTTCAGCTGGAAAGAGAATGCCTTGGAGTATCAGCTATGTTGTTTGAGGGAGAAGAGAGATTGGGTATGTGATATGTATATAGCATATTTCACATCATTTAGAAAGAAGCATGAAGTATGATTCTAAGAGATTTTTTTTGTAAAGCAAGTCAATTACTATTGTTTAACACTAGTGTTTTCCCTTTTACATGCAAATTTACTTTGTTCTTTCTTTCTCTTTACTACTAGAATACAGATGTCCACTATGTTTCAGTCTTGCATTAGTTATTAATATGAGTATCTCTTGCTTGATCAAATTCTTAGACTCACACAGCCATAAATAGATTAAAAGCTAAATGAACTATGTATTTCAATTCTATTTCGTGTTAAATTTTAAATAGTTATATAATGGTTATGGGGAAAAACAAATGTTAGCTGATGATATATTAACAATATAGAAAATATGAGGACATAACTGAATGATAATGAAGATGGCATTAATATCAGATAATGTCTGGACATTTTTACTCCTATTACATTATTTATCATGGATAGCAATATTTATGTGGCCATCTGTTCAGTATCCAAAGTACTGCATGTCATTAAGACACTAATTTACTATCAGATGCAAAAAAAAAAAAAAAAGGGATTCATACATCTTATGTTCCAACTATTTTCTTATGTTAGGAAAGATGAAATAAAAATTCCTCTTAGAAGATGTAAACCCTTATGTAATCAAATCATTGTGAGAGTTACCTTCAATTGTAAAAATTCTGATTCCAAAAAAAAAATAAAATTCTGATTCCATTTATACTGTTTTATTTCCATGCCACTGGTTGTGAAATCTATGATAGGGAGTTTGGAGTCTACTAAGTCTAAAACAAAGAGATGTTGTGCAGTGACAAAGCAAAGACCTTGTCTGAAAGACTAAAAATACAAATCTAGGATCATGATAGAACAAAAGGTCACGATATCACTTAAATCCACTGGCTGTGAGCCTTGAGTCAGAGAATCAAAACTTCTGGAATACACTGACACCATAGACTGATTTTTTTTTTTTTAATTTTAAATTTAGGCAGTGCCACATGGCTTGTGGGATCTTAGTTCCCAGGGATTGATCCCGGGCCCTTGGCAGTGAAAGCACGGAATCCTAACCACTGGACAGACTAATTATTGTTTGCTTGAATTCCTTTATGAACATCATCACTAAATCATTATCTACTACAGAGGTTGTAGATTTTGATTTCAAGATGAATTTTTTACACCAAAGAAAAAATCAAGTCATCAAAAATAACATCATTATAAATGATTTAAAAATGGACATTTTTAAAACAAAATAATTAAGATGAACATAAGACCAGTCATTTCCCAGAAAAGGTAATTGGCAAATATTAATGGGCTACCATAAACAATTATACACACACACACCACTTTTGTTCCATTTTGCCTTAATTGGTGAAAATTTTTTGTTGCAAACTCATACCTCTCTGAATGCCAAAGTCTGTAAACTACTGAGATACTCTGAAATAGTCCTTATCATATTTGCATAGTGTAAGGTGTCAGAAATTTATTTTGTATGTCAGGCTGAAATACAACTTCTTACAACTTCAAGTTATAACTTCAAGTTCTACCTTTGGGGATCACACAACAAAGTCTAATGCATCTCTATGTAAAGGTTATCAAATATTTGAGAAATAGATCATATTTCCTGAATTTATTCCCTGGATTATACCCTCCGATTCTCTCGACTTTCTGGTTCTTTATTACCATGGTCGTATTCCATGAACACACACTATATTTTTTCCAATGTCCCTCCTAAAATGTGATGCTCATAATGGCATAAATTTAATGACAAGGAAAAGTATCTACAATCCAAGTATATGTGTTCTAAAAAAAATACACTGTCTCTCAATTCTGATAAAAATCCAAAGTAAGGAGAGTATTTACAGAGCATAGCCTGAAGGATTTGTGGTCCATACACTCATTAAATAATACTAAAACCTATTTTTGGATCAAATCCCGCAATGAGGAAATTCTCAGAGAATTATCCAAAACACTTTGTGTGTTGACCATGACAGAATCAGATTAAACTGAAAACATTAAAAGAAACAATCCTTGGAAATTTGCCATTCTTTTTCTCCCCCTACTTTTAGTGGAATATGTTTCTCATTATATCACCCCAGATCCATTTAGGATGTGTCTCTCTTCAAACTGAGTGCAAGAAATCTTGGAGCCATATTTTTGGCTCACTACTTGGAATAGATGAGTACATCATTTCATCCCACATGTTTTGGGTGCAAGAGTAATACCTGATTTAATCTCACTTTACATCCTTGATTTCCTTGCTTATGCAAAACATTTTTCTAAAACCATTTCATGTTTCAAAAGGACAAACTGAGTAGTGAGTAAGAAAATAAAAGCAACTGTGAATTGCTTTCAGAACAGGACACTGTACTAGGTAAAGTTACCTCTTTTATTCTTATAACACAATAAGACATGGTAATTAAATGGATTTGTGCACATAAAAGGTATTGAATCATCTGACCCAATAACTGGGCTCAGTTCAAGGGCGTTTCATTCACTTTCAGCCAGTTCGTGCTGGCTGTCAGCTTGGGCACTTTGGTTTCTCTCCACGATCTCACACACCATTAGGCAGACCGACTTTTTCACAGTAAGGTAGTCTCATGGCTCTAAAAGGTCAAAAGCAGAACCCTAAAGACCTCTTGAAGACTAGCCCTAGGATCAGCCCTTCATGGTGCCATTTTTTCCATATTCTATCAGCCAAAGCATGTCACAGACCAGTCCAGATTTAAGGGAAGGGGAAATGGATTTCACCTCTTCATTAAGAAGCAACAAAATCTCATTCCCAGTAAGCATGATACTAATGATTACATACAGTCATCTTTGACAACAATCTATCCCACTGCCACTAACGAACTTGAAATGTCATTGCAGAGAGAAGAAAAGCAAGAAGTATCATTACAAGAAGTTGTCATGTTCCCAGAAGTGAAAACGTTTTAGACGGAATAGGTTAAAGGGAACCTGGAAGGAAAAGTAAAACATATCCTAACAATGCCCTTGTGTATTATGGCCATTCATTTTCACTGGGAACACATAAATCACAGATATAGGTAGGCCATCTACTGCCTAATAAAAAGCTAAAGAAAGAAACTATAACTCTGATAATTGCTGCAATTTAAAATATTAAAAAATGTTTTTTTCTTATTTAAATTCTATAACTACTCTGAAAAGTGAATCGTATCATTGGCATTTTAAAGATGAGAAACCTGAAATTAGGTAACTTGCTAAAAAGCCTGGTCTGTTTTATTCTAAATGAGTGAAAGCAGAAAAGGAAATGTGGTACTAATCTGAGAATTGGGAAGATGGAGCATATGGACCCTTTCCAGGGTTGTTTTTCCTTGATTTGATGCTAAACCAGTAAACAAGCAAAATAGGGAATACTGTACATCCAAACACAAGAATACCAGGGGGAGGATGCAGCTCCTCACATGGGGTGCCTGAAATTCAATAGTCGGTGTGGAATTTGGGGACCCTTTGAGTTGGAGGAACAAAGTAACTGCAAGTTTACTGCCTTCTGTAACATTGACTGGTAAGTATCTACCTACTCCTATAAAAGGGTGTTCTTACTTTGCACGTTATACTGCTCTGTATTCTATTACCGCGTCTCCAATTCTAAACTCTGTACATTTTCAGTAACAGTAAATTTCTTCCTTATGGAAATTCTCTAATTTTTAATCCCCCATTAACTTTGAATTTATTTTCATAAGGGACATATTGCGTATCTAATTTTACAGCATCTCTGTGTCACTCTAATAAATTCCATGGCAAATATGCTCATCTGTGAAGATCTCTGTTAAGTCTAGCTAATGGATTTATAGAACTTTGTTCCTTTAGTATCATGCTTTAAAGTTATTTGGGGGGACTCTTGCATAGTAAAATATTTTGAGTGCAGGTAAGAAAACCATGTCCTCAAGTGCTTCCCAGATTCTCTTCTGAAATTTGGAAATATTTATATAACATCTTATAGTAAGATGACTATTACTTTTCCAGGTCACTTATACCTAAAAATATTATGAAAAGCAAACACTGACCTTTTCTGAATTTGAACACAGAAGTTAAAAGCTTCCTTACTTTTGGTTCTTTGCTTTTTGGAGCATCTCCAGGGAAGCTCTGCTTCACTACAGATTGAGTGGGTTAACCTGTTGCCCTCAAGACTATTTGTCTCCATGGAACTTACTCGTTCATCCTCAAAGGCACCTTTCCCTTCAAAGCCACGCAAGCAGAGAAGTTCTTATACAGAAAGAGAATTAATCATGTATTTGTCATATTGCACACAAAATAAGTCATTTGATACAATGGAGCAAACTGTTAGCTGTAAGCTAGCTAATTCCAGTAGAGTTTTACAATATGATGTTTGTCATAAGCTTCTTAGGAGACAGGGAAAATGGATGGTAAGGTGAAATAGCTTAATCTTCAATTTGCACAAGGGTAGCACTCAACCTCAAAAGCACATTTTAAAGTAACTGTAGTAAGAAGGCAATATAATACGTAGACAACACATTATATTTCTATCAGGAAATATAATGATAGAAATATACAATTCTATACATTTCTCTTAGATCCAATCTTGAATTATTTAAGGTCATACAGGTGCTAATAATTGGATGGGCTACAATTTATTTTGAATAAGTAACACTTTAGTTTTTACTTAGATTCTCAGCAGTTTTAATTACTTAGCACATTATATCAATTGCTTTTCTCTTACCTAGAAAATAATCTTTGTGTGTGTTTTATCTTATTTTCTACAATTTGAGCTACTAACTACATTGAAATTTACGTAAGCAAATTTAGCCTCTTGCCCCATGAGGTTGCAGAGAAATAATTTGAAAGAGAATCCAAAGAACCATACTTCTCTTTAAACAGCCTAAAGAGATATGGAAACATGAATTTCAGCCAAGAAAAGAAAAGGAGTAATGGGAAAATAAATTAATTTTAGAAGCTATACAGGATAAGTACCAGTAATTGGTAGGTATAATATTAGAGTAATTTAGAAATACACATTATTTTTAAGTAAGAACTCCTTCAAAGCTTTCTGCAACTACGCTTAGGTTCTTAAAAACACAATTATCATACAATCACTTTCGAATAACTTTGTTCTCCTTGACTTCCAAGAGAAGTTGTTATAGAAAATAGTGGGTCACTACCAAATGTAAAATAGATAGCTAGTGGGAAGCAGCCGCATAGCACAGGGAGATCAGCTTGGTGCTTTGTGATCACCTAGAGGGGTGGGATAGGGAGGGTGGGAGAGAAGGAGATGCAAGAGGGATGAGATATGGGAACATATGTATATGTATAACTGATTCACTTTGTTATAAAGCAGAAACCAACACACTATTGTAAAGCAATTATACTCCAATAAAGATGTAAAAAAAAAAAAGAAAGAAAATAGTGGGTCAAATTTTTCAGAGTTAATGTATTGGAGCAAGTTCTATATAGAATTATAATTCTCCAAAATTTGGGTCTTTTTATTTTGATACAACCACAACCTTCTGCTATTGAAAGAAAATCACAAAAAGCCTTTTTGTTCTTGAACTCCTTAAGAGTAAGTTTCTTAGATGATGCCCCTTCAAAACTGAACACTGTGATATGTACCAACTACAAATAAGGACAATCTCCTGTATACTGGTCACAACACAGCCATTAAATAAGGTCATTAGCACTGATAAATTACTATAGTCTAATCCAAAGACTCCATCCAGGTTTTGTGAGTTTTCTTAATAATGCCCTTTATAGTAAATAGGGTCAAGCCAGTATCAGCTCTTATACTTAGCTGTTATGAACCTTTAAGGGGTTTTTGGTTGTGTGGTTTGGTTTGGTTTTTACTCTGGAGCAGTTGTTTGACTTTGCTGACTTTGACATTTTGAAGATTATAGACCATTTTTTTTTTTTTTTTTTTGCAGTACGCGGGTCTCTCACCGTTGTGGACTCTCCCATTGCAGAGCACAGGCTCCAGACGCACAGGTTCAGCGGCCGTGGCTCACGGGTCCAGCCGCTCCGTGGCCTGTGGGATCTTCCCAGACCGGGGCACAAACCTGCGTCCCCTGCATCGGCAGGCGGACTCCCAACCACTGCGCCACCAGGGAAGCCCTAGACCAATTGTTTTATAGGATGTCCCCTAGATTACATTTATCTAAAATGTCTTCTTTTATAATTGTAGGTTATAGGGAGAGTGGGAGGGAGGGAGATGCAAGAGGGAAGAGATATGGGGATATATGTATATGTATAACTGATTCACTTTGTTATAAAACAGAAACTAACACACCATTGTAAAGCAATTATACTCCAATAAAGATGTTAAAAAAATAAATAAAATGCAAAAAACACTGTTAGACATGATCAAAGAGGAAAAAAAAAATGAGATTACCCTCCATGATGTGGGTGGGCCTCATCCAATCAGTTGAAGGCCTTAAAAACAAAGACTGATTATCCAGAGAAGGAATTCTGTTTCAAGACTGCAACATAGAAATCCTGCCTGAGTTTCCAGCCTGCTGGCCTGCTCTACAAATTTCAGACTTAGCAGTCCCCACAATCACATAAGCCAATTAATTAAAATAAATCTCTCTATATGTGCATGGATATATATCATATTTATTCTGTTTTTCTAGAGCACCCTGACTGATAAGATACCCATCTATGACTGGAAGGTACGCTTCTTCCAGTCAGTCCCTCTCACCTGTTCATCAGTTCTACCCTAAAGCTTTTTTTTTTTTTTTTTTTTAGAAAAATTGAAAAAGTTAAAAAAATTCTGTTTTTCTAGAGCACCCTGACTGATAAGATACCCATCTATGACTGGAAGGTACGCTTCTTCCAGTCAGTCCCTCTCACCTGTTCATCAGTTCTACCCTAAAGCTTTTTTTTTTTTTTTTTTTAGCAAAATTGATAAAGTTAAAAAAAAATGTAGGTTATAGAGTTTTGGTAGGAATATTACAGAAGTGATGCTGACTTATTCTTCCATTCTATCAGACAGGACACAATTTCAATTTGTCCCGTTGCTTATAATGCTAAACTTGGTACCTTGATTAAAGTATTCCCTGCCAGGTTTCTCCATGGTACAGCAATTTTTTTGTCTTTATAAGGCTTTTATAGGGAGATAATTGAGACTACTACATTGCTCATCAAACTTTCACCCACTACTTTAACATCTACTTATCTTTCTCGGATAAGTAAATTATTGATATGATAGTTGCCAAATGGTGATAACCTAGTTCCTTTGTTCCCTCTACAGTCTTCTATTGGCATGCAATTTAAGGAAAGGTTTCCTCCTCTAAAAATTAATTAATTTAGTAAAAAATATAAAACCATGGGTTCTTATTTGTTTATGATAATCCACCCCTAACATTATTTTATTTATTTTGCTGTTCAGATTACCCCCAATATGGCCTGTGGTAGATCCTTCAAGGTGGCTTCCTGTTGTTTTTAACACATCTTAATCTTTCTTAGAGAAAATCCTTACCTGTTACTAAAATAAGATACTCCAGGCTTAACTTATATCTTCACAGTTCCAACCTTGAAATCAGCAATTTCTCAAAAAAGCCCTGGTTCTTTTTGATGTATAATGATATCTAAAATATCAGACATGGACTCCAGTTGTCCTCATGAGGATTGGGTCACTGCTGCTCCTAGGTTTTACAGCCTTTCAGCAGACTGAGCTAAAGAATATATTTACTCCCTCCTTCTCCCACACATACTTATGTCTCTCTCTACCATTGGCCCTCTGTACCTGTGGGTTCCCATTGTCAGATTCACCCAACCTCAGGAATGTGCAATTGGGTTACAGAACCGCGTACATGGAGGGCTGACTCTACAACAGCATTATATAAGGGACTTGAGCATCTGCTGACTTTGAAATCAGCAGGGATTCTGGAATCATCCCCTGTGGATACCGAAGTACAACTGTATATTCAAAACCATAACATCACCCTTATACTCAACATCACAGAAATCATTCTAGTTTTTCCCTTTCTATGTCTTCTTTCACGGACAGCAACGTGACTTCCATTATCCCTAATATATTTGCTTTTTTGACAAGTTCCTCTTGCATGTCACCAATGCCTAGTCACCATTTCAGTTCCTCATATGCAGATGGTCTGCTCACCCTGCTTGGACTTTGACACTCAGGTGCAGGCAGCATCCTCTTGGCTCTGATACTCCATGCTGGCTGCTTTCTCTCCTAACGTACTAGATAGACATTCTCCTCCCTCCACTTGGGCTGTTAACTCCTGTGCTGTGCCATCCTCTCTAGTGCAAGTAGTCTCCACCTATCGGGATCCCACCTAATGACCTTTAGAATGAAATATTTAGGAAGGGAGGGAGGGAAGGAGGGAGGAAAGAAAGGAAGGAAGGAAAAAAGGAAGGTAAGCAGTTATCAGAATTAGGCTTTAAAAGCAAAAATTTAGCTCAATATTATGTGGCAGGCTGGATGGGAGGGGAGTTTGGGGGAGGATGGATACATGTATATGTATGGCTGAGTCCCTTTGCTGTGCACCTGAATCTATCACAACATTGTTAATTGGCTCTACTCCAATATAAGATAAAAAGTTATTAAAAAACAGCAAAAATTTAGGAAACAAATTAACTGTTTCTCATGATCGTTTTGTGGAACTTTCTGGGAACAAGATACTTTTAATGGCTGTTTTTAATCCTAGTTGTTATTCATATATGCCAGTATTGAAGGAAAAGAAATAGTATAGTTGCCAGAATGCCTTGCCTATCTGTTCACATTTCCCCAAGGACAAGGCAGACTTCCTAATGTGCCAGCTCTTCCCTTAGCTAAATCATTCTAGAACAGTCTATAAACAACAAGAGTAATGATATGATAACAAGACTACAAACATATCGGCTCTGACTTTTACCCTCTATGGTCCCTGCTCAGAGATTAAATAACCAATCAAATGCACAATAGTTCATTTAACAAAGTATTGATTAGTAACTCATGGAATAATGCATTACTTTGGAGATAGTTCCTACTTAGAGAGCACTCCATATACTTCATATTAAAGAAATAATTGAGGATGGCCATCATTAAAGCAGATCAATGCTTTTGGGGGGAGGGGGGTTGCCTTTTTTGGGTTATATTGATAAAATGACTTTTCTAAATGTCTTTCAAGTCACGTTTTGTGGCAACTGTGTACTCTGTGAGTGTAAAAGTTCAGTTCTGTAAGGCAGCAACGTTTGACCTAATTTTTAAGTGTTTTGTCTAATGTAAGTGAAGGTTTCTACTCCCAGGTGATCACCCCAACAAATCTATAAGGTCAGGTCAGAATTTCAACTCTGAGTTACAATCAGCAACACAAGAAGCAGTGGTTTAAGAAAAAATCTGGGGCTTCCGTGGTGGCACAGTGGTTGAGAGTCCGCCTGCCGATGCAGGGGACACGGATCCGTGCCCCGGTCTGGGAAGATCCGATATCCCGCGGAGCGGTTGGGCCCGTGAGCCATGGCCGCTGGGCCTGCGCGTCCGGAGCCTGTGCTCCTCAACGGGAGAGGCCACAACACTGAGAGGCCCGTGCACCGCAAAAAAAAAAAAAAGAAAAAATCTGCAAGGCACCAGCTGTAATAGATATTTTGTTACTGTTAGATTGCTTGGCTTTGGTTTAACCATTTTCTGAGGGGATGACAAATTAGGTTTTCATAACAGCCACAGAAAAAGTAACAGGCAACACCGTATTTCTAATTTTGACTCTGTTGATTTTATAATGTAAACATAAAATAATTTTGCAGCATGGTGGGAGAAAATGATTTTACTGAACTTGAAGTTCTACTGAGATTGCTATTTAAGATAATCATCTGTAGGGATATCATATGAGAATGAAAAATTTCATGGTGACTTATTTTTAGATGAGGTTTTTAAAATATTTTTGAATCTGCACTTATATGATGAAACTATTAAATTATTTTGAATATATGTCCTTGGATGATAACAGTTGCCGACAGAAACATGGCTCAGAACATGAGTTGCATTTCAGTGACTTCAGTACAGGAAAAAATACTATGATATTTTATTTCACATTAGGTGGAATTTATTTTTTAAAAAGACAGACTTTATCGTGCAAAAAAAAATATTCAGGATACTTAGACAAATTTAATTTATCTGATGATAGGAAGTTTTTATCATAATGAGAAATTATTTGAGAGTAGGATAATTAATTAATCATAATTAATGAATCACAATTAATATGTCCATTGCAGTTGTACGTTATATCTTTACATTGGAAGAAGCAGTGGTTATAATGAGAATAGCACAAGCTTTGGGTAAAATTGTTCTGTGTTCTATCTCTGACATTTACTAGCTCATTGTGTCCTTAGGCATGTTACCTACCATCTGTAAAAGGAATAATGCTATTATTTACCAAATAGGCTTGGAGTGAGGTTTCATGAAGTGATGCATGTAAGTAACACAGCAGTGTGCCTGAGGATATGATATGACTCAATATGATAGCTTACTAATATTAATAACTGTGCCAGTTAGGAAATTACTCAGCTAAAAACAGTTTTGCAAACAACATTGTGTATTAGCAACAAGATCAGCCCACTACCTTTTTTCACTTCCTTTCTCTGCTTTAGGGGCTGTAAAGCCTGTCATTTTACCTTCCCAATTTCCTTTTAGCTAGAGCTACACAGGAGACCTAGTTGTGACCACAGGAAAAAACAAAAAAACAAAAAGTAGGACTTCTGAGAAACATTTTTAAAAGGGCCAACTTGTACAATCTAGACTTTGTCCCTTTTTTCCTTCTCTTTTCTCTATCTTTCGAATTCCGGGGATATGGGTGTGATGTGTAAACATGTCCAAGTTACCCGCAAATTATGAAGATAAATGACACCGTCATAAGATGGTAGGGAGAAAGGAAAAGAAACCTGAACTCTTGATGACATTTTTGAATTAAAATAGGAGAAACAACATGTCTCCAATTAATGTGACTTCACTTATTGGGTAAACTTGTCCAAATGAAGTTGCCCTTAATTCTTTCCTCCTGTGTTCACTAATTATAAACTATTATAACTCGAGTTTTAGCCACTCTCAAACAGATCCCAACAGTGAGAGAGCAATCTTAAACTAGACATCAAAAATCTATAACTATCCTGTCTGTGGCCTCCCTACTCTAAGTAGCTACTAAGATGCCTTCAAGGTCTTGTGTAATGAATAGTAATTATCTTTATTTTATGAAGAAGATATTTTGATGGACTTTTCAGTATTTGGTTAACAAATACTAGAGCTGGATTACATACCATAGGATTCTTGATACTAGAAAAATAAATATCTTTTGTCTAAACTATTCCATTTTAATTCTGTTATTTATTCCTGATCACTTCTCTAATAAGTGATACAGCTATTATTTTGTATAATTTATGTAAAGACACTAGAACAGTATTCAGCATATAAATATTCAGTGAATGTTAGTTTTCTTTACTTTATGACCACCCATTAAGAATAAGTTCGTACAATCTTCATGAAAAAGTTTTGAAAAGCAAATTTCAATAGGTTGTTCTGCTCCAGGATTTTTGCACTTCTAATGGTAGAATCTAATGATCATAAAATAAATAAATAAATAAATAAATATTTAAAATTTAAAAAAAAAGACTCTAATGATCATAAAATGACAGTTGAATGATTTCTTTTTTTTCCTTTCTCAAAGAAGAAATGGTTTTACTCTATGAAGTTGAAATCACACTAGATAAACATTTATCTATTCCTGCATAACTCTCATGTGTCTATAATATATTATTATTCAGCACTTACATGCAAAGACTCAGCTATCAAATGAGTCTGCAGAAGGCCAAAATATCCACATTTAGATGTACCAGAGCTATAGGAAAATAACCTTTGGACATTTTGCTTTATCAAAATCATGAAAGATTTGAGTCTGGGAATTCATCACTTTCATCGATTTCCCTGTTGTTGGAAAGGATCCATTTCAGCCTGCTCCTTGTACTTGCATCAGAGAAATAGCAATAATGCAATTCAAAGAAGCTTCTTACAATATGTTTGTTCTTGCATAAAGGATAGAATCTTTCAAAAAAAAAACTACTCAAGACATTACATTTTGGAGGTTTACTAGTTTAGTTTTTGATGTTTTCAGTTATGATGATAAGTTATATTTATGATAGAATAATATAGGTAAAGGAGTAAGAATTGATTTGAAATAGTTAAATCAGAATTAGTTCAAGTTAAGAAGTTTTAATCTGTTTTGACCCAGCCTGTCTTTGTTTAGGTCATTATTTAGACTCAAACTTGGCACTATAGACATTTGGGTTGGATATTTTTTTGTCTTGGGGGGTAATGTCCTGTGCGTTGTAAGATGTTTAGTATCATCTCTGGCCTCTACCCACTAACATCCGTAGCAGCTCCCTAATCTCTTTGATGACAACTAAAAATATCTTGAAACATTGCCAAATTTTCTCGGGGGGTGGGGGGGAATTACCCCCAGTTGAGAACCACTCAGTTGAGATTTGACATTTGCAGTTGACAGGATCACTGTCTCATTCAATATTAGAAGCTATATGTACTTCAGGAACATTTTGCATAATTCTGAGCAAATTTCCATTTTTTAATTATCTTCACTTTATTTTCTTTTACTTATGAATGCTCTGGCATTATTGTAGTATGTTTGTATTAGTCTCTTAATAATTTCAAGGTGTGGACACCAGATTGCTAAAATTAATAGACTTATGTAAAGACACATATCTGGGGTCATACCTTATATCTGTCTTAAGGAGAATTGGAAAATCATTCAGGTCACAATGACTTTCAACGACAAAAATGCACTTATCCTTCCCCCAGTGGTATTCATGGCTTCTTTTTTCCAGTTACCCTCTTTTTCTTCTAATCATGCTAAGCTCTTTCTACTCTTGTTTTACTCCTAATTTATGGCTTCTGTTTATTCATTGATCTCATTGCCTAATAGGCTCTGCTTAAGGTCCTCTTATTCTCTGTGTTTCTATTCCTAACTTCTCTATTTCTTTCACTAAATTCCCTAACAAAGAGGATCTGAGCACATCTGTCTGCCTCTAATATATGGAATAATCTTACTAGGCTACACCATAGACTCTAGGTCTTCCTCTCATTGTTCAGCATCCTGGCTTGAGTGACGATGATCATTTCTTAGAAAGCTGTCTGTGGCCATTTCTTTCAATGAGAACTTTGGATCAGGAAGGCTTCCTGAGTCATCTCAGAATTATTGTGTTATTCCAGTCATATGTCTTACCTGCCTTATTGTGTATCGATGAAACTTGGGCCTTATGTTTTGCCACTTGAAATTCAGAATCTCAAGAAAGGAATATTATTTTACTCTTAAACTTTTCAGTGAGTCATGTGAGGAGTGGTTCTCACGTCTTTGTTCCTCTTCTGATGAGTGCCTTCCTTGTTTATTAGAGGAGGACTTCAACAACCCTTTCTGAGGACACAAGGACAGTCATGTTTGACAGGTTGCTGCTCTTGGGCAGTTTTCTATATTCCTGAGAGGAATTATACAGAGAATTTGCCCTGGTGCTAAAAAATTATGATTGTCCAGTGTTGCCATATCAATGACAACATACCTCACACTATGGATTGACTTTTAAATGGTAGGAAAAAATGCTAGGGGTAAGGTCAAGTCATCATAATCAATTAAATAATTTCTTGAATATAATTAGGCTGTTTTAAGTAAAAAAAACTCAGAAGCATAGGTAATTTGGAGAAGCAGCACATCATCAGGCAAAACTTCTGAGCTTGAAATAAGAAAACATTAAAACAAGGCATGTTGTTCCTTCTAAACACCTTTAAGTTATTGAGATGATTTTGTAATTTATTCAAGGCTAATTTTTTCTTATATCTTACATCAACATGTCTTAGTTTTGAAATATTGATGTGAATATTCAAGGTCTTCGAGACACTTTACAAACTGTCTTTACCAAGGCCATCATTAGGCTATCTTGATTCTGAATGATAAAACTAATGTGTGCATTTTAATTTTCATTTTTTTTCCTGTGGTTACCAAATATGTTGTATCTGCTGAGGAAGACTAGAAAAGCCTATGTATACATACAAGTGTAGGGGGAGGGGGAAGAAACTCCTTATTTTTTCCATTTGTGTGTCCAGAAAGAGCATTGCTAAAACTCTTGGGAGACATTGAACCAGGACCAGATACTTCTTTTGAATCCTTTTGGGAGACAGATTTGTTATGCTCAGAGAATACTCAGTGTATCCCTGAGAAAACTGCGAATCATAGGAATCTTCCTGAACTTCATCTTAAAAAGAGATGCAGTATTCCCTGAATCCCTACTTTCCATTCCCTCAGAATGTAGTAAGGAGATGGACACATACTCAGCAGTCTTGTCTAGAAGTTTTGTAGTCTATTTTCTTTATATAAAGCAATTTAACATTTTTTCCCCACTAGAACCTCCTAAAAGTTGATGAAATAACTTAGGAAGACATTACTAACTTGGCCAAATGAAGGAACTTGCTCACTTACTCTCAAAGAAAAAACAATATTGTCCAAAGCTAAACATCAAGATGATAAAACTATAACTGGTAGTGGGCAGTGATTTTCATTGTAGCAAGTGAATAATAGGGGAGATGGCTAGAGCAAAAGTTATGTTTCCTCTCAATGTAAAGGAGAAAATAAGTTATGTTGTTCATCATCCTATCAAATCCAATTATGCTATTATCTAATTAATTTCAACCTGTCAACATGAATTTTGAAATATGTTTGAATATTTTGAAATGTTTCCTGCCTTTGTGTATATCATCATATCTATAAACATATAAAACCATATAGTTGCAATTATTTAAGCACTATGTTTTTCCTTTACCCTGTATTTCTATGAAAGACAAAATTGCCAGAACTTTAAGTCTTTGATGATAACTGAAAGACAAAATTTCCATCTTTATATTTAACATCTTTAATCATACATATTTAACAATTTATCTCAAAGATAAGCTGCTGACATCCATTCTCCTAACTGTCTAAAGCAGCAGTCAGTATAGCAGTATTTTGACATATTTTGCCATTGCCACTTGAAAATTTGGTGGTTTGGTCAGATGCCTGTCTTTGAGAAAATTCTATGAAAATCTCACACCTAATAAATAAAATTATGAAAATGTATGTTCATTATATTCTTATCTAGGGGAAAACAACACAAGAGAAAATGTTGAAAGCAAAATTAAAGAAAATACTTTATTTTAATCTTGTTTTTAAGAGTAAAAACATATAAGCAAATTTGAATGGTGAATAAAGGCAGAATTATATTACTAAGGTTTTATGAAATATAAGGAAATAGATATTTATTACACCTGAAAAAGAATGAAAAATTAGTGATGTGTCTGAATATGGTTAAGGTTGTGTTTGCCAAGTTTCTCCCCAATAAAGCTATTATTTTACACTTTATGGTGAGTAATTAACAGGTGGTGAGGTAATTTAAGACTATGTAAATGTCTTACTTCTCACTATACATTTGCCCTTAAATTTTAGTATCTGTTGATGATACTTGTCTACATTAATTATTACTGTAGGTTTTGATTAATGGTGATATCTATATTTTCAATATTTCCTTTATAATGATGAGTTGGAATTCAATTATATGGAATAATTTCTCATTTATTTGCTTACTCAATCATTTATACCAGTGTGCATTATGGGTATTTATTTTAATATAACGCATAACTCATCACTGTCATTATTTATTTTTTTGCTTTAATTGTCTCAGATTTGGTTATTGGGAGCTTCTTTAAGTTGGCTTTTCAGTATGGAGCCAACATGTTTTGAGTAATTTTACTTGCAAGCACCACAAGTATTTCCAGATTTATCTTAATGGTTTTATTTGCCATAGCCATGGAATCAGCCATTTCTCCAAAGAGCCCTAGTTCCTTTTATTGAACGTAGTATTTAGAAACCGAAATTTGAGTGTTTCATTGCTTTTGAAGTGTCTCTGCTTCTTGGCACTATCAGTTGACAGAGCTAGAAAATATACACACAGGTACTTACATGTATATGCTCATATCTATATTTATTTCCTCTATCAATCATCTATCTATCTACTTATCTTTATATCTATAAAACCTAGAGTTTATGCTGATGCTTACAATTGCCCTTTACCCACTGAATTGGCTGGAACAAATTTTAGTCAGGCTTCTCTTCTCCCCACATGCCCCTGAACTCTGGCTTACACCTAAGTTTAGACAATTACTAAGGTGCAGAATACCCAGGATTAATGGCTTACTCCAAGAATCAGATGGTGTAGTTTTCTGCTGCAGGAAAAAAAATACTAGAATTAAAAAATTGAATATAGTAAAGTTGCAGTAAACATGTAAAATTCAGTTGTTTCTATATACTAACAAGAAATATCTGAAAAGGAAATTAGGAAAACAATACCATATACAATAGCACCAAAAAATAATAAAATACCTAGAAATAAATTTAACTAAGGATATGAAAACTTATATATTGAAAATGACAAAATATTGATGAACTACAAACAGATGAAAAGACATCTTGTGTTCATGAATTGGGAGACTTAATACTATTAAAATATTCATACTATCCAAAGCAATGTAAAGATTCAGTATAATCATGATCAAAATCCCAATGACATTTCTACAGAGACAGAGAAAACAATTCTAAAATTCATATGAAACCACAAGAGACATAAAATAACCAGAGCAATCTTGAGAAAGAAGAAAAAATCTGGAGGCCTCATACTTCCTAATTTCAAATATATTACAAAGCTACAATAATAAAAAACAGTATGCTGCCTGGATAAATATAGAAATATAGGCCACTGGAACAGAATAGAAAGCATAAAAATAAATCCATGCATATACAGTTGATCTTCTACAAGAGTTCCAAAAACACACTATGAAGAAAAGACAGTGTCTTCAACAAAAGGTGTTGAAAAATTGGCTATCCTCATGCAAAAAAATGAAATTTGACCCTTATACCAAACATAAAAAATCAAGTTGACATAGATTAAAGACTTAAATATAAGACCTGTCCTTGTAAAACTCCTAGGAGAAAACATTGGGAAAAAAGCTTCTTGTCATTGGTCTGGGCAATGATTTTTTTTTTGGATATGACACTAAAGTATAGTCAAATAAAATAAAAATAAAGTGACACTACATGAAAGTAAAATCCTCTGCACAGCAAAAGAAAAAGTCAATAGAGTGAAAAGCCAACCTATGAAATGTCAGAAAATATTTGAGAACCATATATCTGATAAGAGGTTAATATCCAAAATATTCAAACAACTCCTAAAACTAAATAAGAAAAAACTAACAAACCAATTAAAAATGGATTAAATATTTGACTAGATACTTCTACAAAGAAGACATACAAATAGACAACATATATATGAAAAGGTGCTCAAAATCACTAATCATCAGGAAAATGCAAATCAAAACCATCATATCACTTCATACCTGCCAAGATGGCTATTATCCAAAAAAAAAAAACTAAAAACAACAAGAGTTGGCAAGAGCATGGAGAAATTTAAACCCTTACACACTGTTGGTGAGAATGCAAAATGGTGCAGATACTGTGGAAAACAGTGTGGAGATTCTTCAGGATATTAAAACTAGACTACCATACTATCCATCAGTCCCACTTCTGAGTATTTATCCAAAAGAATTGAAATCAGGACCTCATGGAGATGTTAACAATCCTCTGTTCATTGCAGCACTATTCACAATAGCCAAGATGTAGAAGAATCTAAATGGACATTGACTGATAAATGGATAAAGAAAATGTAACATATGCACACAATGGAATAATTTTCAGCCTTAAAAAACAAAGAAATTTTGCAACATGCAACAATATGGATGAACCTTGAGGATTTTATCCTAAGTGAAATAAGTCAGTCAAAGACAAATACTGCTTGATACTTATATGAGATATCTAAAATGTCAGATTCATAGAATCAAATAGTGGAATGGTGGTTGCCAGAGCCTGGTGGGAAGGGGGGAATGAGGAGTTACTACTCTAGGGGCACAAAGCTTCAGTCAAGCAAGATGAATAAGTTCTAGAGATCTGCTGTATAACATCGCACTTATAGTCAGCAAGAACTTATAGTACACTGAAAAATTTGTTAAGAAATCGATCTCATGCTAAGTGTTCTTACCACGATAAAATTTTAAGAAAGGAAGGAAGATTGAAGGTACCCATAGGTGTACATATATCAATATCTTACTCTTTTAAAGAAAAGTTCTGGTTTGCAAGGTTATTCCTACTTAAATAATCTTATTTTGCACATGAGAAACTGAATATTACCTATGTTCTGTATTTCTACATATTTATTTTCATACCTCTCCTCACCTCACTTTCTCATTCCACCTAAACTGCCAGATGGATGCCCTTGGGCAACTATGAAAATATCAAGTACTTAGGGAAATAAACATAGAAAAATAATAAAAAATAATTTAAAATAAATGTTCCCATTTCGCAATAAGAAACAGCATAAATTAATTTTCCATACCTATCTATCATCCAACTGTCCATCCATCCATCAATCCAGAGTAGCCATCCATCAATCTAGAGTAATAATAGCAAACTCAATCTGAAATAAATATGAACTGACAGAAATAAAATTATGCAAAAACAACTAAGTGGTTTATGTGAATAATGACTTTTGAACAAGGGCTCTGCCTTCACTTTTACCAAGTTGGAAATTTAAAAATAATTTGCAGAAAGTGCCTTACATTTTAAAAGTTTAGTTGTTACTTATATAGAAGAGTCATAAAACATTTTAAAGTTTTATATTATAAAGGTTTTGAAAGAAAAATGTCCTTGGCCCATAATTATGTTTCATTTCATAACCTGTTAGGTACTATATCTCAGTCTAGTTAAAGACCTGAAAGGGTAATTTGCATGTTTTGATGGGAAAAACTTCAGATGAAATTTTAATATCTTCCTGCTTTTGATTAAAATAAAGGTGAAAACTTGAATCAGTGCATTCAACATCTATAACTCTCACCTCTCCTCAATACACAGTATTTTACGGTTTTAACCACAAAAATAATTCCATGCCAGTTAGAAGCAAAGCTTAAAACATCTATTCTACCTGTTTCTGCAGCCCTTCCTCAATTTCCCAGCGGTGTTCAGGAATGGAGTCCATCTGGTGTTTTCATTTGACTTTTCAACTTTGACTCAACATTTTCATGTCTAAACTGAATTGCCAAATTTCTCACCTTTTTCCTTATCATTTTTCAATTTAATATTTAAGTATTTAAATACTTTTTAATATTTTTTCAGCCATTATTTATTGAGAACCTACTGGGAGCCAAGTGATGTTCTGTTCCTTAAGACTACATTAATGAAGAAAATAGACAAAAATACCTGTCATCATTGAGTATTCACTCTATTTCATATCATAAGCCCCACATTTTCTCTCCTTTTCAGATAGATACCTTCACCTTCAAACACAATAAATTATTCCATTTCAGTCACTTTACTCCACAGAAATTTGGAACTTTGCAAATAATGTCATGGAGACCATCTAGGGATGATAAATTTTTACTTACTCTTGGCTCAAGTATTAGCCGTGTCTGGAATTCGCTTTATATTTTCCAGGTCTAGATGATTTCCATTGGCCACATTAGGAAGTTATGACAACACAGGCAAATTGAAAAGAAATATAAATTTTCTTCAATAAAGGGGAAAATCCAAAGGGTTAAATGGCTGAAAACATCCAACAATACATACACAAAAACATATAAGCACGCACGTACGTATTGCCGTGCACAAAGTAAAACTGACAATAATGACACCTTGAGAAAAAACTGGCTTTGGCTGCTGCAAAAATCCAGCTCCAGGTCTAAATCATATGAGGATACATAAAAATACAGGCAGTGTTAGCTATCTTTTCATTACAATCCCATCGTTTACTCTTTTATCATGTTTTCCCTTCCTGGTATTCATTCATGCTTTCCACTGGCAGCTCTACTACTAACAATTCTTCTTCATCTCCTTCTGCTTTTCGCAACCTTCCTGAATTAAAATATTCCAAACTAAGATAATGTGGTTTTAGGGGAACGTATTTGGAATCAGACTGTTGTCATATGCATGTTGCCTGCCTGGGCAAAGCATTGAACATATATTTGTAATATAAATGGGAATTAAATATGGCATGATTTGTGTATGAATGAATAAAGCAATGGAACATAATAAGAATCACAGATTCTAAAACATGGCCATTGGTTTAAATCTTGTCTTTGCGTATTGCAGAGCGTTATACAGAGGATTAAATTACATAAGTGAAGAGAAAAACAGTGCCTGTCTCATTATCAATAAGAAATAGTAGTCAGAATATTCATTGTATCATCAAAATTAGTGCAGTCATATTAGTATTGTTTTATTAAGACAAACGCCAAAAGAGAGGGGAGTCAGGTGCCAAGCGTTCCTCCCCCGGTAAATCGGGCGCTCGCTCCCCCACCCCCCGCTCCGGGGTGAGGCGCGGCGGGCGGGGACGTCCTGGATCCCCGACCTCCGGCACGACGTCCACGCCCCTGTATTCAGCTCCCTTCGGCTGAAGTGCAGCGGACCTCCGGGATGGGACCCCGGCTCCCGCCCAGGGTGACCGCCCCCTGGATGCGGACCCCTGCCGGGGGAGACCACTTCCCTGGACGCACCTCCTGCCCGGTGTGACCACCCCCCGGACTAGCTCTACCTCCAGAGTGTCAACATTGCACAGCAGGGGCAGCGCGGACTTCGGGGACTGGAGGAGCGGCGGCCCGCGGAGCAGAGCTCTTTCCTGAGCGCCTCCGCCTTTCTGACCGCTGCCTCACGGATGGAGCGACGGGAACATGGGCCCAGGGCTGTGCTAAATGCAGACGTGCTCCCCACGCCTAGGGAGCAGAGCTCCCGACCCTGCTCCACGGAAGGGGACACCGAGGCACGGGGCCTCGTCACTCCATCAAGGGCCGAACCAGGATTCCTTGTTGCTGCCTCTGCTCTTGTCCTCCCGGCACTAGAAATGGATTTTTTTCTCGCTCTCAGTGATCTTGCCTGCAGCTAGCGGCACCCTGGGCAGCTGCAGGCCCAGCCAGGGACCTCAGCTCCCTGGTCTTGGCACCCATAGACTCCAGAGCAACCTTATCTCCATCCACCTTGACCCGTTGTCTTGGAGACCCAAGGGCTGTATCCATGACAGTTTACAAATGTCAGCACCTGTGATCCTCACCTGGTTGGTCACTTTGGCCTTCCACTGCCTCTAGTCACACCCCAGATTACTCCCCCCACCAGAAAGGCTTCTCGACTCACCCCTTAAAAAAAAAAAAAGAGTTATTTACAAATTAGGTAGAAGATCACGATCCCTTTGAACACACAATTGTAAATGTGTCCATGAATCACACACAGGCAATCAAATGACAAAGTCCTAAATTCACATTAACAAGGCAGTATAGGTATGCAGTAGCACTGAATATATATTTTTCTTTTGTTAATAAATAATTCAGGATTTCTGGTTTTAAATGGCATTACAACAAGCAGCCTTGGGGCAGTCTTTCCAAACTTCCCCTGAAATATCTGTAGAAACACAGAACGAGATGAAAATTTACAACCATATAAAACTTAAAATTCCATACAAAGTATTGCCAGAATCTGAAAGGAATTTTTACCAACTTATTATAGTTATAAAGATGAACTTAGGGGGTATAAAGTCTTTCTTCTGACTAAGAAATCCAAAGCCTTTATCAACTAGAAAACTTGTCAGATACAATTTGTCTTTGAAAGCACTACTCAGGTTAAATATCACTTTTTCAGAGAAGACATCTTGCCTTTTAAATAATGAGTCTCTTGTTCAAATGCTGTTTCCAACAGAGTACTTATCTGTGTTTTAAGTTCACATCCATTGATGGGACTACATCTATTTTACCCCTCTTTCCCCCTCTATCACAAAGTTTATACTCCTTTAGGAACAAGTGGAAGATCCAAGAGTCTGGTGCAGTGCCTGATACATAAGAAAAGTACAATAGTTACTTTTTGAATGACCAACAGTTTTCTTTCTATCAAACATCCTTAAATGAGTAAGTTAATCACCAAAATACAGGGGACGGTAGAATAACACATTGCATCTCAAAAGGCATCATCCCCCAAAAGTGAAACTCTATACGGGAATAAAACATTAAGGTCGTAACAGCAACCCATAGAGAAAATTGTAGTTTTTTACATAATTTAGAGAATAAAAGATTCAGAAAGAATAATCAGGAACTAGGAGAAATCTGTATCTCAGGAAAGCTAAGTTTCATGTGTTGGAATACCTGTGGTGTAATGATGATTAGGAAACTAGTGTATATATCTATGTGCCATAATTCCTACATTTGAGGATAGACACTGATTGTGTGGTGTGAGTAGAGACATTGGGAAAACTATACAATTTATTTCTTTTCAAACACCAAGTCTGAATAGATCCTAAAGAAGTAAAATGTTGAATTATTATTGCTAAAGATCCTAGCAATGATGTGGAAGAAAAACTTGATAAATACCCCCATGGTAGAGGGTAATTGGAGAAAGAGAAGAAAAACAAGAAAGAAGATAGCAGTTGCATAGAACAAATAATAGATACTTAAACCAAGTCTTCCTGGGGAGGAAACTAGAACATTAAGGGAAGATTCTAATAAAATTCGACTATAATCTTTTAAAGGAGGTGATCATAGGAAATTTCACTGCAATGAAAGATGTTAATTTTCTCAAAATTAATCAGTAGATTTAATGTAAGTCTAATCAAAATCCTGACAGTCTTCCTGCAAAATGACACACTGATTTTACTAAAAAGAGCAAATGAATAAGAACCCAGAAACTCTTTAAGAAGAAAACACAAACTGGAGACTTGTTTTTTTACCATATCAAAATTACAGCTCGAATAATTGACAGTGTGGTATTGGCAACAAATGCACATGTTGACAAATGAAACAGAGCAGAAATCACAAAAATAGACCAATACATGTGTGAAAAAGTAGTTGTGACAGACCTAGTCTTGTAGAATAATGAGAAAAGAGTTGGGTGTTCAATAAAGTCTAGGAAAGGGTTGGTGTCAATTTGGAAAAAACAAATGAAAAGGTCTGAAATTAGATCCAGACATCACACTATAGAATAATATCAGTTCTAAATGGATTAAAAACCAGATTTGAAAGGCAAAATTAAGTGGCCTAAAGAAAAAGAAGTAAACTCTCAAATTGAAAGTGCAAACAATTATTGAATAAGGAAAATAAAAATGATTCTACATCTAGACTACGTAGAATCAAGCAGCAGTTCACAAAAACTTCTTAAAAGGTAGCAAAGGGGTAAAATATACTACCTTTATTTATAGTATGGAACGCCAGTTAGACTGACAGCAAATATCCCATATGCAAAAATGTAGTTTTGTGAAATATTAGACTTTCTGAGCAAATACCACTTTCTCTTTAAAGTCTTATTGCTAATTAAACTATAATTCACAAGAGAAAAATAAATTCATAACTGAACATAAAAATAGTAATAAAATTTAGTCTGTCCAGAACTTCATTACAATTTTATTAAAAGATATTTTGTAAGAAGAAACGTAAATCCCTGGGGAAAACTTAGTTTGCAAGAAACAATGATGAAAACAAATATTGATAAAATATATCAGCATGTTTAATTAATTAAGGACTATAAAAATAATGACTTGCAGTTTGTGACACTGAAACAAAACTTCACAGAAAATTTGAGGAAAAATGTGGACGTAGAATAAAAATAAATAATACAGTAATTGACAGATATATTGTTCCTTACCTTCCCTGCCAGTATTTCCTTAATAAACTCATTCCTGACACAAAGAATTGAAATGAGATAGTACATTATATTTGAGCAGTTCACAAATGTAATTTTGAGTGTGGCATCCTAAATCAGCAGCCCCCAACCTTTTTGGCACCAGGGACCAGTTTCTTGGAAGACAACTCTTCCACAGACTGGTGCAGGGGGATTTTTCAGGCGGTAATGCTAGTGATGGGGAGCGATGGGGAGTGGCAGATGAAGTTTCACTGGCCCGCTGTTCACCTCCTGCTGTACCGCCCAATTCCAAACAG
This sequence comes from Neophocaena asiaeorientalis asiaeorientalis, assembly GCF_003031525.2. Taxonomy (NCBI): domain Eukaryota; kingdom Metazoa; phylum Chordata; class Mammalia; order Artiodactyla; family Phocoenidae; genus Neophocaena; species Neophocaena asiaeorientalis. Next base: position 6,171,334 of record NW_020172492.1, read on the forward strand.
GCCACGGACGGGTACCAGTCCGCAGCCTGTGGGTTGGGACCCCGGTCCTAAATATAATACATACAATAGAGCTTTACTAAAGTTACCTGGAAATAATTGAATTAATTTAAACATTGTATTAAAAATGTTTCATTGTGCTAACATTTATTATAATAAATCTCAAAACATTTTAAAAGAAACTCACTTACAAGCACGTAGAATAGAGGAATAACTTCAGTTTTTGGTACTTGTCATTATAATACAGACAACAACATACCAATTAATTAGAAAACAAAGAGCAAAGCCAATGGCAAGTGGGGGATTTAGGAAGGCAAAATGTTGGGTTTTTTTTTAATTGAAACTTGACCACTGCTCATCAATATACTATGATAGGACTAGTGAAAATTTTAACCATCATTACTGTCGTAAAGCTGACTTTTTTTTGAAACAGTCTTCTCATATATAATCCTGGTAAAAATATCAATAATCTGAGAGTTTAAAAAAAAATCTGACAGCAGGTTAGCAATTATTTTATTAATATGTATAAATCTCTAGTTGTTATTTAAATCCTACTCATAAAATTTATTTAAGAGAGTTTCTTTTCCTTGACAAACGTAAGCTCTCTTTTCAGATGAATGGAAAGCCAGTTATGCTACACTCGAATACTGAAAAGCTAAGCATTACTTGTTCTGTCCTTATCCATTATGTATTTAGAAATCTTAAATAAATGTAGTATTTATTCTAGACTAGTACACTTAGATATACAACTACTTTATCACTTGTGAAATCATCAAAGACTCAAGAGGAAAAGCAGCAGATTGTAAAAGAGATAAGATTAATAATTTATATTTGAACACTTCATTCACATTCAACTCTTATTTTTCTACTCACTGAAACTCTCTACATTTAAAACTAAAGCTAGTGAAGATAGATTCACTTAAAGTAATGCTGATTCATAAACACTTCAGTGAGCCAAAAGTATAATTTAATAGCAAGAAAAGCAGAGTGTTGAACAGAGCAAAGGAGAAAATTGTATTATTAAAATGCTTGCCAAGAAGGTGAGCATGTTCAACTGACTCACATTTCCTCAGAAGTATCCCATATTTCTAAAAATCAGGTCAAGTTTGTTGCACTAATGCACTTTTGTGATTAATTTTACTAATGAAGAATGTCCATTTTCACAAAGCATATGTAAAAATATATCACTTTTTGAGAGAAGAGATTTGCAAGGTCAATTGAGTTATTAAATAAAACAGAATACATACACTGTATTTATTTAAGAAAGAAAACTGTGATATTATGACAATAAGGAAAACAAAAAAGCATTTTAGCTTTTATCCAATTGTAAAATTAAGCAGCATAATGATTAGAAAAGTCAATTTAGCCAGGTACAGGTGTTTCAATCATAGTATTAGTAAAATTTAGAAGTGTGTAAAAGAAAATACCTTTGTAGAAATTTTGAAGTTGCGTTATTTTAAAGATTTATAATATCATGCATCATAAAACAAAATATATTAGTTTCCTGTAAGCCAGGATTTAAATTTATTTTCTTTAAATCTAAATGGTTGGAACCAATAAAAATTGCTTATCATGTTGCCAGAACCAGCTTTAGAACTTGGCATAAATTACAACTATACTTTACTTCTAAAAAAAATACAATGCTGTTAGTAAAAATATCTACTTACTTTAAATTAATTCTGGCATATTTGTTGAAGATTCATAAATAGATGAAATTCAAGATGATGTCATTGGGGTCTTGAAGCCTCAATTTTAAAACATGGCAGTAATTCCTTTGAATACTGAATGTGGGCCAGACTACTTAATAGAATACAGTAAATAATGAAAAAATAACAGAATTATAGGCTATAAAAAGAAAGTCTAAAAAAATAAGTATTCCTTTGCTTTTTTTTTTTTGTCGTTGCTTTATTTTGTTTTGCAGAGAGTAAAAGTAGATTTCAAGATGTAATTATTTTGTTAGTATAGTCAGCATACATATTTAGTATACACATTTGGTATTGATACATAGATAATAGAAAGATAGATAGATAGATAGTACTATGTCTAGCAAGGGTAAATTAAACAAAGTATTGGGTTGGCTAAAAAGCGCCTTTGGTTTTTTTAAGAAAAATAAAGGACACATTTTTCATTTTCACCAAGAACTTTATTGAACAACATAGTCACTGTTTTGTTCCACTACCTTCTGCCATTTTTCAGGCAACTTCATAGTGCCATCTTCACAAGACCTTTTATCTTTTTGAGCAAAGAACTGTTCCAGGTAAATTTACAGTCTTTCAGGGAATTGGAATTTTTTCCATTAGGAGAATTTTGTAAAGACCTAAATAAATGCAAATCCTAAGGTACAATGTCTGGTGAATATAGTGGATGAATCAGAAGTTCCCAGCCAAGCTGTAACAGTTTTTGCCAGGTCATCAAAGAAACATGCGGTCTTGCGTTATCCTGATGGAAGATTATGCATTTTCTGTTGACTAATTCCAGACACTTTTCATCTAGTGTTGCTTTCCGTTGGTCTAATTGGGAGCTGTATTTGCTGGAATTAGTCATTTTGTTTTCCGAAAGGAGCTCATAATAGAGGACTCCCTTCCAGTCCCACCATATACACAACATCTCCTTCTTTGGATGAAGACCAGCCTTTGGTGTGGTTGGTGGTGGTTCATTTTGCTTGGCCCACAATCTCTTTTGTTCATTTGTACAGTATCCACTTTTCATTGCCCGTCAAAATTTGTTTTAAAAATGGAACGTTTTCATTATGTTTAAGTAGAGAGTTGCATGCGGAAGTATGGTCAAGAAGGCTTTTTTCACTTAACTTATGTGGAACCCAAACATCAAAGCAATTAGCAAGCTGGTACAAATTATTTTCAATGCTTGATTTGGATATTTTGAGTATGTTGGCTATGTCCTGCATGGTATAACGTTGATTGTTCTCAATGAATGTCTCGATTTGATCGCTATCAACTTCAACTGGTCCACCCAATGGGGCATCATCCAGCGAGAAATCTCCAGCATGAAACTTCGCATGTGCACATGTGCTTCAGTAGACATGTGACTTTGTTGTGACCTATGTATGTTCTCTGTGTGAATCACTTCTCACTCTTGCTGAGGCAGCTGGGACCACCAACAGCAGTTTTCTGGATTCCAGAAACTTCCTGACTCCAAAAGCCAGCTCCGACTCTGACAACAAACAGATACCTCTGGTGACCCTCTTTCTTTGAGGTTTTGCAATCATTTTTTGATAACTCATTCTCATAGAAACTCTCTTCCTGTTTGGAATATCTTTAATGGCCTCAGTTTTCATGTTTAAACTCTTGACGAATACAGGAGTCATCATTTTTACTGGGAGGGAAGGAGAGGCGTTAAATGAGGTTGACACTTGAATTGAGATTGCAAAATATCACACCCGCACATGAGATGGAGAGAGAGTTCTAGACACAGGAAACAATCCATGCAACTTGTGGAAACTGAAATTCCATGGTATTTTTTTGCAAATAGACAGTATGCTCTAAGTGCACGAACAGCAGTATGGGATTAATGTCATCTGGCATATAAAGGGAAGAATTCTCAAAAAGATTGAGTTTTAAAATTACACAGTACTCAGAAGTATAAATAGGAGAGCCTCGACTCAGATTTGAGTGTGCAATTTTCCAGACTGAAATGAACAAAAGATGTTCCCAAGAAAACTAGTAAGCTGTAACTTTGGGTTAGAAAGAGGTTACTTTTATCAGAGTGTGGTAGAAAAAGTTTGAGATGTAAATTGACACTAAATTAATGTTCTATATGATGGACAGCAACAAAGATCTTTTGAAGTTAAGTACATACTGGACATTTTCTATTCACTCCTCTAGATATGCTTTCCATCCTCTTTGACTCTGCTTCCTGCTCTGAGCTAATGGATTTGCTTTATCACGGGCTTCCGGGGAAGCACTAACACGATCCGGAAGATGCAGGGCAGTCAGGTTGGGAGACTGATTCTCCATCTTCTTCCATGGCACCCGGAGGAGGTCCACCTCGCCACCAAAAGCTATAGCTCTGCTGATCATTGCTCCTGGGTTCTCGTACTACTCCTTCCCTTATTTTTCCAGGGCCAGTAGAGGTTTCGAATTCTCTATGAGTGAGCCCTTCCTCATCCTGGATGATTTTCCTATAACCAACACTTTGTGAAGGTTGAAAGAGTCATTTTTTTTGTCAGGAGCTCAGCTGAGCTAGAGCTGAGCTTCCAGGTGTGGGAAGAGCAGCCGATTAAAGCCAGGAACCCAAAATGAGAGAGTTAAACATTTAATCATTTACTGTGATGGTATAAGCAAGAGTCTCAAACCTGAGAAAAGTTGACTCCCTCCATTTTATTTTCCCCTATGGAAGGGAGGGCAGGTTGAAGGTCAGGTGGATTAACACTGATGCTGGGATATTTTCACTGTTGAGGGCACCCCAAACAAAAGGCTCTGGTCATTTTATGGACCCTGCAGTCAGGGGTGGAAAAGTACTGGGTACTGAGTTAGAGTGAGCAGAGGACCTTCCAGATTTCCCCTCCTTTCTGCTCTAAGGAGGTCTCAGCAGAGGTGCCTGAATAAGACCTTTGTCCAGGATGAAGGGACCTAAGAATTAAGGTACCTGGGCTAGGAATGTACGTATGTGAAGAGCACCACTGGCCAGAGGGCCTGAGTTCTTGACTGCACCTCCTCCCTTCAGGGACCTTGGTGCACTGGCTGTGTGCCAGCTCTGGGGTGGGTGGGCAGCTTTCCCCATAATGCCTGACATGTAAAGTCTCTGATTGCCTGTGGTCAGGCCTGAGAAAAATCCTATATAGATCTTCAACCAGGAGATGGACTTCTCACCAAGAATCTGATCGATGCATTTATTGTTACAGACCCTCAGAATGGGATCCTGAGATTGGATTACCCATCTATGTGGAGAGCACACAGCAAACCTCCTCCCCGGTGTGTGATGGTAAATGGGAGAGTTAATCCTTGGCTTGCAGTGGCCTCACGATTACTCAAATTAACATAAGTCGCTGCTAGGAGTGCAGTGTGTGTGTGTAAGATGTTGGCTGTGACACTTAGTCACCATAATAGCAATAGAAATTAAAAAATTAACGTATCAGGAGGTAAAGTGGCTGCCTTAGAATAAATAACATGTCATAAAGAAGTCTGTGTAAATTTGTAAAGACTATGTAACTTTTTCTTTTTAAAGGGGGTAATTTCAATCAGTTATTAACTTTATAAACTCACTCCGATATTTAACCAACAACAGGATCAAATACATGAATCATGTAAATTTATTGACATTAATAAGGCAAATAAATATACTCTGTATATATCAAATAGAAATAATCTATGGGTAGAATCATAGAGAGCGAAAAAAAATCACATCACGACCTAATGTTACCATGATAATAATGACCACATATTTCCAAAATAACTTCTTTGTAAATACATCTTAGAAGCCAGTAAATAAACCCTCTTAAATAATGTGATCGAATAGTCTAGATTACCTAAGTGTAATCCACATTACTACTCAGAGACTATGGTATCAAAAGTTTCTAAATTGTTGTTGGTCATTTCTGATAAATAAATATGGTTGTTGCCTTAGATGGAACACCAAAAAGGCTAAAATGACATTATTTTTCCCACTTAGTTGCATCTAGACAAATATCAAATCAGATCTCTTCCACAGTCACCATGATATCATCATTTTGTCTGTTATAAACTGTGTCCTGCCAAAAGAAGTTAATAACTTAGAGCTTAAGATAAATTTTGGCTTGATATAAACTTTGTACCTTCCCTTGCAGTGATTTGTTTATTTCTTTGATTATATAATGTATTCAGTAAGTATTTATGGAACTTTGACTATGCTCAAAGTACTCTCTTTGGTGTTGTATTGTACAAAAGATGAATTAGTTTGAGGTTTTAGTTTTTACAGTTATAGATCCTTTCTTTTTCCTTTCCCAGAATTCACATAAAAACTATGAAAAAGGTCAGATACTAAATATAAATTCCTGAGAAATAAAACTGTAGTTGTATGTCTTCTGTGCATCCAGGTCACCGAAAGGTAGAAGCATAACGCTAGGTAATCATCAGAAGAATCTATCATCTCTCTCTCACCATCTCTTACTGCTCAGAACATTTGAGGGCTTTTTAAAAATTGGAGTCCTAGACCTTATATCATTACTTTCAGGTGTGAAGCCCAAGCTTTCATTCTGGTGCAATGGGACTGGAATATGTCCTTTCTGAAATGGTAGATGATAGATCAACTTCTTTATAATTAAACCAAACCAAATCAAAACAAATAACAACAAAAACAACTTCTAAACTCCCCAAATGTTAATAAATTCCAAGGATAGCATCTAGAGCAAGTAATTCGATATGAAATCTCAGTATTTATTAGTTACAGTCTCTTCACCAAACATGACATTTGTTAAAATAAAATTTCAGACTCCCTCAGATACATTGTATAATATTTCACTTGAACATAAACATTCATGGTCTATTGGTTATTTTTACAGAATTCTACATAAATGTGGGGCTTTATTATTATCTAGTATAAATATGTTTTGTAAGATAGGTGACAGTTTAAAAACTTCAAAATATCTATTTAATAAAAATACATGTTACTTCTGTTTTTAAAGCTGAGAATTGTGTTAAAATTATTTTTGCAATAATCATTCCTGACATTTATACTGAGAATTGCAGAACCTTCATAAATAACCTCATTTGATACTTACACCTACTTTGTGAGGTATGTAGGGCAGGAAATAACCTTAAAGAGGTTAAGTGGCTTGTCCAAGATCCAAGTATTAAGAGGCAGCAATAAATCCAGAAATCAGGTCTTTGTATAAGGTCGTTGCTCTTCCCAGACTAATACTCTAAAGGACCTGACACAAACGAAAAGTTCATTAATACAGTGGTGATATTATAATATAGTTTAGATAGTATTGTATAGTATAATATAATATAAATAGTATATAATACAAGATATGATATATATATCCTTATAAATAAAAACGTTTTTCTCATTACAAAAATGAAAATAATTTTATTTTACAAAATGTGACTAAGAAAACTGAGGAAAATTAAATTCTGATAACAACTGTTAATATTTTAATATTTAATTCATATTTTTCTATATTATATAAATTGCCTATTTTATGGTATTTATTATTTCTAAGAAAAATATATTGCCTCTGGTTGCGTAACAGTTCAAATGCTTTGGAAGAAATAATCTTGCTGCTACTAAGAAACACATCTAAATCTAAATCAGGATCAATTTCCTCTCGACCTCCCCCCTAAATCTTGAAGAACACTATACTGTTCCAGCATTTGTCGTCTGAGTCCAAATCAGAAGGATGTTGGATCTTTCTTCGCAGCTGGGGAGCTCACTGCCCTTCGGTCCCACTGTGGTGGTAGCCCTGCCCTGTTAGCCCAAGGAGGTGCCATCAGTTCAGTCCTTTGCAACCATGGTCATTCTTACTTCATCTCATCCTTTCTCCGTCCCTTTCAGTCCCGGCTGGCAACATTTCTACTCGTATAAAATTCTCAAAGCCCGTCAGCCAGTCTCCTGTGCAATTCGGGAAGGTTCAAGCCATTGACAAGTGGGTCCTCCACACATCTTTTCTGGATAAACCATCTCTACTCCTGGTTTCTGCCAAGATGCTTGTTTGGATCCCTGTGCCACACACTTAACGTATTTATTTAGTTTTGGCTGCGTTGGGTCTTCGTTGCTGTGCGTGGGCTTTCTCGAGTTGCGGTGAGCGGGGGCTATTCTTGATTGTGGTGTGCGGGCTTCTCATTGTGGTGGCTTCTCTTGTTACGGAGTACGGGCTCTAGGCAAGTGGGCTTCATTAGTTGTGGAATGCAGGCTCAGTAGTTGTGGCTAGTGGGCTTAATTGCTCCGCGGCATGTGGGATCTTCCCGGACCAGGGATTGAACCCATGTCCCCTGCGTTGACAGGCAGATTCTTAACCACTCTGCCACCAGGAAAACCTTTACTCTCTTTAGCAAAAGTTGCCCTGCAATTCCTTTGGTGTTCACTCCACAGCGTGCTTTCTCATTTTTTGCAATATGGATAGTCTGAGAATTTTCCAAACCTTCAAGTTCTGCTTGCTTTTTGCTTTTTGCTGGTGTACATCTAGTAAGTATGTCATTTTAATTTCCTCTGGTGAAAAAAGTTTCTCACACTTTCCGTATTTTTGATGACCTTGAAAGTTTTGAGTAGTTGTCAGTTTTGTTTCATTTTGTAGAATGATCATCAATTAGGATTTGTCTATTTTTTTTTTGCGACTAGACTGGAATTGTGTTTGTTGTTGTTGCTGTTGTTTTGAGGAAGACTACCACAGAGGTAAAGTGCCATTTTTCATTTTCATCACACAATATCAAGGGTATATGCTACCAACAGGACTTGTCACTATTGGTGTTAACCTTGACCATCCAGCAGGGGTAGAATTTGTCAGGATTCTCCACTGTGAGGTTATACTTTTAGTCCCCCTTTTCAAATCCTTTAGTATGCAGTCTTCCCTTGAGTTCAGAGAATCTCCATACATTATTTGGGATTCTTCTGCATGGGAGATTTGGATCTTCTCCCTCATTTATTTATTTATTACATCATTTATTTATATCATTATGGACTCATGGACACTTACTTTATACCCTTAGTAATGATCTAATATTACTTTATTTTGTCAAATTGTTTCCATTTTATTTATTGTGATCCCTTTTAGTTGGGTCCTGTGTCCCATTGACACATCCACTCATTGTAGGACTTCTGAGCACTTTACTTTTTTTTGTACCATAAGCTCTCTAGACACTTCCTATAAAATTTCTGTCCATTCCTAGAATCAGTGATTGTTTTCAAGGAATTTTTTTAATAGGATAATGGCATTAGAGACCAAAATTTGGATGCTGGGTGATAATTTATTTTCACACATTTATAATATATTATTAGGTACTTTATATGTATATTTAATATACATAAGCATGTGTCAAAATGAATAAAAACTTTATATTCTATAAATATCACTTTTATAAATTTTGGATTCAAATCTTTGTTGATTTTATACCATGTGTATGTCTTTCTCATAGTATCATTTGTCTTTTAACTTTGTTACTAGTGCCTTTTCCTGTATAGACCTAAAACATATTTAATGTAATCTAGTCTGTCTATCTTTTACTTTTTGGCTTATACTTTGTTTTGTTTATATAATGTTTTAATGCCCTTAGAATATAAATATATTCAGTTGTAACATGTTGAAAGTTTTAAATTTTCATTTTCTGTATTATGTCTTTAACTGGGCATGTTTTTTGAAGCACACTGTGAAATAGGGATTGAATTTCACTTTTGCACATATAAATTATCAGTTGTCCTAGAACCACTTATTGAATAGTTCACCAATCATGAACCAATTCGTAGTGCTATCCCTATCAAATGTTTTATCTCTATAAATGTTTGATGTATTTCTAGGCTTTCAATTTAACTCGTTACTTAATGCAGGGTCAACTCCAGACATTAAAATGAATCTTGGTATCTGGTAGATTGACTACCTCCCTAAGTCACTGTTTTTCAAAATTGATTAAGCCAGAATCTTATCTTCTATCAAGAGTTTGGACTTCTGTAATGGTTAATAATGAGAATATCATGGATTAGGTAGCAATCAGGTAGATGGCTTCCTTCAGCTGCTGTGTATGAGACTCTGTCTCTCCTTTTCTAAACTTACTGGCTCATCTAGTCTAAGTCTTAGGCATCTTTTTTTTAAAAACCTCTTTTTGACGCAGACCTACTGGAGAACGGACTTGAGGATATGGGGAGGGGGAAGGGTGAGTTTTGACAGGGCGAGAGAGAGTCATGGACATATACACACTAACAAACGTAGTAAGGTAGATAGCTGGGGGGAAGCAGCCGCAAGGCACAGGGATATTAGCTCGGTGCTTTGTGACAGCCTGGAAGGGTGGGATGGGGAGAGTGGGAGGGAGGGAGACGCAAGAGGGAAGACATATGAGATCATATGTATATGTATAGCTGATTCACTTTGTTATAAAGCAGAAACTAACACACCATTGTAAAGCAATTATACCCCAATAAAGATGTTTAAAAAAAAATAAAATAAAATAAAATAAAATTAAATTAAAAAAAAAAAAAAAACCTCTTTTTATAGCTGCTGGTTAAAAACAGGAATTCTGTATAGCTCTTGTGTATGCCTGTATAGCTCCTGACTCCTGACTTCTGCCTCCTTTGGATACTATTTATTCTTTGTTTCTTGTAGGACATGAATTTCGAATGGCCTTTATCTATTTCTGGATCCAAAGACTTACAAGTCTAACAACTAGCAGCTCATACCTCTGATTTTTCCCCATTCCTTGTACACAAACAGGTTTATCTGTGTGTGTGTGTGTGTGTGTGTGTATGTGTGTTTGTGTGTGTAGAGTTGGAAAGAGGATAGAAACTCAAGTTTAAAATCTGTTATACTAGAATATGAGTAGTTTTCCTTTTCACTCGCTGAAGAAGAAATAAAAAAATAAAAAGAGTTATTATGTAACTGCAAGGAAAATAGTCCAGTGAAAAAAATAAAGATTTTTAGGTATGAGTATAGAAAAAGAAGTTTGAGGAATGGACACGCGGTCCTTGGCTGAGTACAGTTTTGGAATAACCGTTCTCTGTCTCTCTATATTTAATGCCTTCTTTAAGGAGCTTTTATTATTCACTAAGACTGGATAACATGCCATGCAATGCATACAAGCCTTTCATAAGAGAAAGGTTCAAAGCAGAACATAATGACAGATTTTCAGTAAACAAGAACAGGTTAAAGAGATTGAACGGAAGCTAAAAGCTACATCTCAAATCCATTCAGCCAAGAGTAGATAAATCTTCGGTCCTCAAAAATCCCACTCCTGTGCTTTTAAAACTCTAAGCTATTATGAAATACATGTTGGTACCGGAGGGCCCTCATTATCTACACAATAATAGCCTCAGGAAAGCCTACATTTGCAGGCCTCCTGCACTTAGCAAATTAGGAGTATCAGAATCTCAAGTGGGTTTCCCCCTTTGTTCCATTATAATAGAGAATTCCAGAGAGTTAGGTGGCTTTGAAATATTTAGTTTATGTGAATGTATGTAAACATTTATTTTGTACTTGAAACATTATAGATTAGGGAGTCAATATCCTCTTTGAGTATAATTTATGCATTTGGGTGTTCTAAACACCCTCATCAAGATGCCCAGCTCTTTATATTTATTTTTTCCCTCATTTTAGTGATAAGATCTAATAGAAATCATATTTCTGGAGAATAAAATTGTTTGATATTTCAGTTTAAGGTTTTGCCTCTTTTATTCCTCTCCTCCACCTCACCTCCATTTCTTTAACGTGACTGGGGAAGTTGTTGCTAGAATATCATTTGAAAAGGACAAACTTGCTTATGGATTAATTATGGATTGCTGGGGTTTAATGTACGAAATATTTTAATAGGTGAAAAAAGGATGAGAGAGTAGAACATTTTCTCATGTTGCTTTGGTACAATATTGCCTTTTTGTTTTGAAATTCTAAAGATAAAATATTCAACTTTAAAATGCAACATTTGTAAAATATATACTTTTATATTTAATGTCACTGCTTCATATAATTTAAACAGATTTTAAAATTTTTCCTAGGTGTAGCTAGTTTTGTTAGACAAATTTCACAAATCTTTATGGAAATTGTGTTTATAGACATTACACCAAACACATGAACTTCCCTCCTTCTCTCCTGAAATTTTATAAAAAAATATAAAGGAATAGAAAAATATATATAAACCAATAATAGCAGAATCAGGACAAGGTCAACAGTGGACAAAGGATTTCCAGATTTGGGGAAGGTAAAAGTTATAAAACTGTGTTGGCAAATGAAAGCAGAGGTAACCAAAGCAGTGAGAGAGGAAGGCAACCTGTCCTGGAAAGGTTTTGACTGTGGATCTGAGAAACAGTGGTGGAAGCCAAGGAGGGAGAGTGAAAGAAGATAATGTTAGAGCTGAAAATGAATGAATTCCTAGAAAGTTGCTTTGTTTTAATACACAGTTGACCCTTCAGCTTCCATGCATAGTGCAGGCAACTTACAGTTTATCCCCAGAGGGAACAAATCAATGCTTTTGCAGAAGGAAATGGAAAAAGGAATACTAGGAGTGTTGGAGAAGTTTAGTGGGTCGAGGCATTCCAGAAGAAAACCCTCACCATTCCACTTTGACCTTACCTGAATAACAAGTAACCTCTGAATGCTCACTCTAAAAAGAATCATGTCCATAAAAAAAAGGTCTTCATATTCTCATTTTTAAAAGTTATAGTTTATAACTAATCAGTATATATTAATATGAATATTTTCTAGAAATATATTTTTATTTATCAGTATAAATAATACAGAATAAAAAGAAAGTAAATCACTTAAGATGAAAGAGAGATTCAAGGAGGCCGTTCAAAAATATATTTCCAACAAAAGTTATTAAATGTCATATTCAAAAAGTGGAAAAGGTATGGCAAATTCAAAGAGAAGGAAAATAAAAGAAGAAATAGCCCTTAGAACAAAAAAATGTTTGGTAAAATAAATTAATAGTAACAATAATAAATTGAGTTTGTAAGGTAAAGTCATGCAAATACCATGAAAAGTAAAGCTTAAATTCACTTGCATATAAAAACTCTACACTTTTGCATTTCCCCCACCCATTTTATATGCTATTGATATTACAATCATCAACTACAAATTGGCACTTGCCATCTATCTCTACAGGGATTAAATCACGTGCTGCTGCAGCTGCTGACTTTCAACACCCCCTGAAAGGAGCGCAGATGGAGAGCAGCAATGAGGCACTCCGTGCTCTGGGAAAAACTGGCAGAACAGGTCTTCAGATAGTTAGATATTTTCAGGAGATGATTTTATGAGCCCAATTCTTGTATCTCCCTGTATCTAGAAAAGCACTAAAATCCTTCACAGTGACATCTGCTCCTCGTGATTAGCAGAAACCTTCTGCAAAAAATATGTGCTCGATTGCATGTACTCTCCCTTCACCAAAATCACATATATACTGACCTTCCCCCTACCTCTTTGGAGCAGTTTCTCAGAACTATCTGAAATGCTGTCTCCCAGGCTATAGTCCTCATTTTGCCCCAAATAAAACTTAACTCACAACTTTCATGTTGTGCGTATTTTTTTAATTTGACACAATTTATATCTATATATATTGTTTATCCATTAACAAATTATTGTAGCTATAGTTATTTTTAATACTTTTGTCCTTTAGTAACGCTCTGTTTAATAACATGAAAGTGCTGTCAACTATTCTTGCAACTTCTGTATATTTGAAATTATTTTAAAATAAAATTTACCAAAAGAAAAGAAAAAAAAAGTGCCTGATAAAATATCAAGCATATAAAGCAAACAAACAAATAAAAAGAAAAAACAAAAAACTATGGCGTGCTCACAATATTAATGTCATTGACATATTCTATGTCATAATTGGGGGTACAAATCACATACCCCTGACAGTTTCCAGAATCTCATGGTGAAGACTCCACCTGCGTAAGTATAAACAGTCCCCCATTCCTATTTATTTACTACTCTGTCCCCAACTTTTTACCCTTCATGCTGGGAACCTCAAAGTACTGCCAGGTTTCATAAACAGCTGGAGAGACCAGCTCCATCCTATATTGGTGTGATATATGTAGCAGAGAAGTACTTTCCTCCTCTAGAGCTGATGATCTTTGGATGATATTTGAAATGTAGATACTGCAGTAAAGTCCCTTTCTCGTTCAGCGACCATGAGTTTTAACATATCTTGCCCCAGAGGTAGAAATTAATCCAGAACAGATTGACCCTTTCCCTACTCTTGTGCTTAGTAATAACTCTCCAAGTCAAACTGGTCAGGACTCTTCTACTTAAAGACCTTTTGAATCCTTTGCTGACCTTTTCTATAGTGCCGATGCTGGCAGAGATTTGTGCCACAGAGAAGCTGGGTAAAAGTTACTGCTATAGCCAGGAAGTCTCTCTCATAGAAGTACAGGGCTCAGGGGGTGAAGCTAATACTTATAGAGCAAATCCTTATCGGAAGATCATATCCAGTGGGTGGTATATGAGACTAACATTCTCTGCCCAGCTTACCACCCAATGAGGCTTCAGTAAAGCCCTTTCCAGCTTCAGAGTGTCTTGAATAATTAAGTTTTACATAAGGATTTTTAGCCATAAATGTGTAAATAGAAATTAAAGTTCTCATGAAAGAGCATAATACAATAACTAATAAATGACCAGGAATTGGTCAGAGCAGTGTATGTCAATTGATCAGCAGCTCTCTTGGTGTAGGTGATCAAGAATTAGGCAAAGTTGACAAAACCATTATGAGCAGAGAAACAATAGTGATTTCCACTCAAGAACATATCCAAAGTCAAGCATGGAGAAATGTAAAAATGTCTAATAGATCATGAACAATTTAAAAGGAGCTAAACTGATAGGAAATCCTGCAAGGGACAGCATAGGGTTAGTATGAAGAACACGTGGCAAAGGAAAGGAGAATGTGACCCTGAGCCTTGAAAACAAAACTCCCTGTAAGGAACCTGGTTAACTGAATCCCTGTGACGGTCCTACACTCTGAGGATGCCCGGGGAATGTTCTGCGGACTGTTCTTGGTCAGGCTTAGGCCCAGGGCAAATTAAGCTATTCCGAGATTGTTGCTTGCCTATGTTTATTTTTTTTTCCCTTTTCCCCCTGGCCTGAAGAAGACTTACCTATTACAGCCGATGATTGCTAAGCTCTAAAATAAGAAGTGATATAGCCAGAGGTGCTTTTGGTAATTGTAATGTATTGCCCATAGGAAACTATGAAAGACTTGGGAAAACAAGCTATTCTGGTATATCATATGAGATCTAAGAAAAGTGATGAAGGAGAAATCTAGAGATGATTATTCAAGTACTAATTTTTGTGGACAATTAATGCAGGCCATATTTTTTTTAATTGATTTGGCTTTACCTAATCTGGATTATGGATGTGATAGAAAGTAGGTAATTCGTTTTATTAAATCTTGTTTGTTCCCATTATGTAAAGATAAAATACATTTCAATAGGAAACCATGTGAATAACTTAACTTTATAAATAGAATTTTTAAAAGCAAGAGTAAGGTGTTTCTAATTTAAGATTGGATAAACAAGTCCCCTATGGAATGATGTCAATAAGCTTCCTACTAAGGTAAAAATTTCACTAATTGGAAGCAAAGCCTCAGGATCTTCCTAACCTGATTGTTAAGACATGTGTGTATGATCAAAGAAGGAAAATGTGAACAGTCCCATTGAACACAAGTAGCTTCATTTAGAAAAAGAGATAATAACGTATAAAGAATATTTATCACTGGCAGCTTGTGATTAATATTTGATTTACAATGTACCTCGTATTTGAATCTCCTCCATTACTTATACTTATTAGCTTTCTTCTCACTGTCATCACTTTTCATCTTCTCACCATTGCTAAGAAATATATGACTGAGATAACTGCACCACATCCCACGTATGCTGTGCTCTATTTAACTGAGACAGCAATATTCAAGGGTGCGCTGATGCTGACACAGACTTTAGTAAGAACAATTTCACCTGGGAATAACTCTCCTTGCCTAACTAGTGAAGCCAGCATTCCTGAAATATAGGTAGCAACACACTAATTATTAAGAATTGAACCACAACCCCTTGTCAGGGTCCCATGGTGGTAAAGATTGGGGTGTTTCAAGGACATTTTAAAGAGTTTCAATTTACCTATGACAGGTAAGTCACAGCTAAGAAAGCAGTCATTTATACCTGTGACATGTGGATGATGGATGAGTCACCCCACAATGCATCTCCTTCCACTAGTGGTTTAGGATGTCCTCATTTTTATTATGTAAAAGAAGAATCACAATTTAGTGATCACCAGCTTACATACTTCAGCATATTCACAGCCATAAATACCATCCATCACATCTGATATTCTGCTTGGCTGTTCTAGAATCATTCAAAATAAAGCAAACATAATAGCAAGAATTATTAACATTTATGTGAGGAGGCATTTCAAAATCTCCTAACTTCCTTCTGACTCTTGATTTCCAACTATATCAGCAAGGGAACCACTCAATGATCTATTTTCAATTGTTCAACAACAAAAGAATAATTATATCATATCTGGATGTCAGACAAATAGTAATGTACTTGAGGCTACATCACATTCTTATTGCAATACTATTTATATTCATATAAATATGTGACATTAAAGAGTGCAATATTTATCTTGTTTTGTAACTCCTTCTCATCTCATTTCTTCTCAGTCCTGTGATCTGAGAAAACATCTCCAAGAATTAGTTTCAAATAATTATGTTTTTTAACCCCAGTAAAAAACAATTGCAAGGTCTTCACCTTATACAAATCCATATTTAATATTAGCTTATTATTCTATGCAAGAAGAAAAATGTTGTTTAACAAAATTACAAATAAATAAAGCTTAGAGAAAACACATCTAAGTATGTTTAAAAGACTTTTATTTGTCCTTACTGATTTTTTTTTCTCCTATTTTCAATGGTAGGGTAAACTAATTTGGATCGTCCACATGCTTTTGTATCATTAACACATGCTGTAATATGGTTTATACTATTTTTATGTTAGTATTACCTGTATGGTTTATTCCTATTGCTTGTATTCCCAATTGTCACGAATATTTATTTACAAAAGAAAAAAAATGTAAGAATGATGATTGATTTGGTACTATGTAAGGGATGTCCCCTTGGACTCAGTCAAGCTGACAGAGTCAAATGGTCAATAGTTGATATGAGTCTGATAATTGACAGGAGACAACAAAGATGACAAGGAGGAAAAGATACACAGATAAGGCATCAGAAATTCGGAAAGGAGAATCAGGAACCCCCTGACCTTCCTGCAGGCTAGTTTACACTGGAGGACAATATAGCAAGAAACAAGAACGAAGAGGTAGATAGATGGATGGATAGATAGATAGATAATAGATAGGTATAAATATAGGTAGTCTTTGATTAAGTTAGTGAATACTGGACTCAAATAATACAAACAAAATAGAATGTGTGGGAAATTCCTAGAAAGTACACCATTAAAAAAACTACTGTCATGACAAAATAAATGGCTTTTGGATTCAATTTGCTTTTCTTAGATTTTTCTTTCTTGCTAAAGCTATTATATGCTAGTTCCACAAAATAAGTTCAGGAATGTTTTATTTTGCTATTAATTTATATATAACATTCTTTGATAATTTTGTGTTTGTGTGTATGCTTTTTTTGATTTTTAATCACTGAGTTAACATCTAAAATGGTTTTAAAAGTCTGTTCATTACAGTATTTCTTTTTGTGTCAGTTTTGGAAATGTGCATTTTGCAAGGAAATTGTTCACATTATGTAAACACACGTAAGTGTGTTCGAAATAGTTTTATATAAAATTTTTGATGTATGTCTATTCTTATGAAGTAATCATTTTTATCTGTGCATCTTTCACAAATGTTGCTCACTCTTACCAGAAGTTTTCCTGTTTTATTATTCTTTATACAAAGCTATTAGGTTTTTGGACATTCAATAATACCTTTGTTTTATAGTCCATTATTTTCTAGCCTTTTCTTTGTTCTCGCTTTCCCCCTAATTTCTTTTTGACTGACTCTGTTTTTCAGTTTCAAATTTGTTAAGTGGTTTTTTAATTCATAATTTTCTTCAGTAAGTACCTAATACTAAAACTATAATTATTATAAGTAACTAATAATAAAAATTTAAGTGCAGATGACAAGTTGCTGTCTGTGTACAATGATTTCATTTTTTTAGTTCTAAGTAAAGTCCTGATTTCCATAATGATTTCATCATTTATCTGCAAGATTTTTTTTGTAGTGTGTTGTTACTTTCCAAATATATTTTATATTTTGTTTTTCCTAGTTATCTTTTGCTGGTTGAATTCTAACTCATTTTATTTTAGTGTCAGAAAAGTTTGTACAATACTCATACTTTGATATAAACCCAAAACCACTTAAATTTTTTGTTTAGCTTTTCAGAAACCAGGCAGGTAGCAGAAATTTGATGTGAAGACAAGCTTGTTGATACAAATTCTCCAGGGATTTGTTTTCCTTCCTCTGTGAACCCAGCCTGTGATCATGAAGTTCTTTGTGGTCTCCAAACAATGGGGGGATGGAGGGAGTCTCCGTGTGTTGAACCTACCCTGAGTTAGTCATTTCAGTTTTGTCTATTCTTCCCTCTGCTGTTTTAAATGCTGAAATTTTATCGTGAAGATCCATAAAAACCTCCCTGTTTGCTTATCCCTCTTGTTTGTTTTTTCCCTTCTCTGTGTTGGCTCTGGTGACTTCTACTGTCTCCTGAACTCAGCTATTTATACAAAAAGCTATTTTATATTTAACCATAATCTCTAACTGGTTTATATCACAAAGGTTTAAAAATATATATATCTGCTCTATCATAATGCTGGATATAAAAGTTTGAACTTTTTTCCCAAATAATTAGAATAAAAAGGAGAATGAAAATCTCACTGCAGTTTTTCATTAGCTTTGCTTTGAAGATACATCTACTGTGTGAGGAAACTGCTCAATTGATTCTTGAGGATATGATCTGGAAACCACACGTCAGATACTGTAGCCTCCATTCTTGACGTCAACAGAAAACCATGACTTACAATTTCAGGTGGACCATGAAGTAGACTGAAGGTGCTAGAAAGGCTAAGAAGGCGGTTAAAGGGTGCTTTAAAGAGATAAAGAGGTGAAAGCACCCTTAGAAGTACCTATTTTGGCAACATATTGTTAAATGATATTCTTGTGGAAACTCTGACATGTTGAAAGTTTAAAAGGATCACAACCCATTAGACTGGCATTGTGTACTATCCTATCCCTATGAGTTTTATAATATATTGGATTTTTTTCACCAACAGAAACATAATTAGTTCACAACTCTCCACATGGCTGTGAGAAGGAATATATTAAAATAATTTCATTTTCACTGGATCAACTGATAAATCTCCTATGCAGAAAGAGCTCTTCCTCTTCCAAATCAGAAACTTACTAAAATTTATTACATAGTATATTAAAACTAAAATTTATATGGTGTGACACCAAATAAGCTGAAAGTTTATTTTTTAAGCAAAAGATACATAAACAAATACCATACTTTACCTAATTAACTCTGTAGTGACCCAGACTTTACAGCATACATTGTCTTATATACTAGAAAATTCAAAACTGAAGTGGTATTGCAATGAATACAGTCTTGGCCACAGATGAGACAGTATAACCATTGATTGTTTTCTTGGCTGTTGTGTTATGACTCTTCTAGGTTTCTGTGCTAATAAATTTTTTGGTTTGATAGTTTTTAATTTACATGTGAAATGTAAATCTTAAAAGGTAATGTCACACATACTGGGTCTCTACAGAAATGTTCGCAGGCCTTTGTAATTAATGGATTTAATCATCTTTAATAGAGTTTACTGTTTTACCCATATCTCTTGAATTTTAAAACGATATAGCAAGATGCTAATCCTTCGTTTATTGTCTCTATTTTAAGATAAACTGTTAAGTGTTCCAAATGAAATCTATATCTTATCATTATTGCAAATAATGCAGTAAATTAGGACATTTGGAATGAAGAAGATTGATATTGACTTATAGTATTTTAAACCAAGCAGCAAGCATCAGCTGATATAAACTTTGAAGTTATTAGATCTTATACTTTTCATAATAAATAAGAATTCAACTAAGATTCTCAATTTTGCTAACCTTTATGAATAAAATAAAAAATTTTTTAATAAAGTAATTTTTAAAATATTTAAAAACACAGGAACACATAAGAATAATAAAATCATATTCTCTGAGATTAACATATGACACTTCCCTGTATTTTTTTCTTTTTTTTTTTCCTCATGTATCATTTTAACTAACTCATCATCTCTATGTCAAATGGAATGGCAATATAAAAAGAAATGTACCGTAATGTAGCATTTTCCAGCAGAATAGTATAAGGGTCTTAATTTTAATTGCCATTTAATATTGCAAACATGTATTTGTTCAAAAATAGATTTGTTCTCACCCAGTGCAATGCTGGTAAATGTTACACAACCAGCCCTTCAAAGAACAGAACTGCCAGCTTGATGTCACTGAAAGTGAATTTGGTGAAGAGATGCTGTCCACAGCCTAAAGCCAGTTTGAGTCGCTCTATACACCACAGCCGCAAGACCCAGCAGTTGCTTTCACGTTGTTGCTATAAAAAATGCATCTTCCAGTGAATATCTTTATGAAAACACTTTTACGTATGGGGGTTTTCTGTAGAAAAAATTCAAAACAACATGATTCCTCTTCGAAAGCCAATTTGCTTTCTACAAGGCTGTGCCAATAATAACAAGGAAATATAAAATTATACTAATAAATAGCTGTTAAAATTACATGTAATGGGGACTCCTCTGGCGGTCTAGTGGTTAAGACTATGCACTCCTAATGCAGGGAGCACAGGTTCCATCCCTGATCGGGGAACTAAGATCCTGCATGCCGCACAGCCCTGCCAAAAAAGAAAATTGCATGTGTGTCATTTTCTTCATTTTCTTTTGTTCTGGAAAACCTGCATTTGGTAAAATTGGTAAATGGCAGTTTATTTCAGGAATTTTTACCATTGTCCTAAATTCTAACAACATTGATTTGTTTTGCCAGTTTTGTTCTTCAATTAATGAAATATAACTATATATATAAAATAGTTAATAGTGCATTATATAATATATATGTATATAATTACTTAATAGTGTAATTCCTCCAGGTTTGTTCTTCATTTTGTTTTGACTATTCTTTGTATTTCCACATGTATTCTAGAATCAGCTTAACAAATTCTGGAAAAATGAACCTCATAAGATTATTAACAATTTTATACTATTGAATATCTTAATCCATACTTATGATACATCTCTCCATTTATATCAGTCTAATTTTACTTATGTCAATACCATTTTATTGTTTTCAATGCAGAGGTCTCTTATTTTTTCTCAGATTTAGTCCTAGATGGTTGTTTTTTGATGTTATTGCTAATTGTATTATTTTAAAACACTTATTTCTATTTGTTTGTGATATGTAAAATTATAATTGATTATTGCATATATATGTGTACAAATAATTTTGTACGTTGTCACCAGCAGCCTTTCTAAATTCATCATATTTCAGCTTTTCCTTCACCACAGAGCCTGGCATTGAGTGTTCAATCAAAATTTGTTTATTTAAATTTGTAATTCAGTGCTACTTAGCTCCCAAATTGTACATGCAGATGGTGGAGGGTCTCAAGGTACCTAAGAACCTCCTTGATAAAGGTGATTATCATGGGTGGGACGAAAGTTTGGCTCTCATGTTGCCCACTGGAGTGAAGGGAAGTGATTTAAAGTGGTCTGTGTCTTTGTTGTATTCCCTCTGCAGAACCACAGGACTCAATCTATTCAGAAAGACAACCAGGGCACATTATCCCAGGGGTTACAATAAGCTGCCTGGCAGACATCTAGCTTCCCCAATCTGTTCTTGCTGAGCCCTGACCAAGTCCTTAATTTTGTCAGCTCCACATCCCTAAATGCTTGCCTCTGATGAAGTACTAGGACTCAACATCAGTCTATTTCAACGTGGTTTCAGCCCATTGTATACAGCAGCCAGCAAGCACACAAGGGCTCTTCATGAGAATAAGCCAACATTGCTCACGTACTGGTCCTGTCTGTTTCTTGGCCTACTCACAAGCCCATTAACATACAAAATAAGCAATTTATTTGTATTCCACACACTTCCTCTTATATAATAACACATTTCAAAAAGGAAATGTGTTTTATATTTCATAACGAAAGTGAGATTTTTAATTGTGCAAAGAGCATTGTCAATTGCAATATGAATTAGATGAAAATAATTATTTTTTATTTCTTGAAAAATAATCCTATAAGATCTTGAGGATCTCACAATGAAGAGCTTATGGATCTCTTATTAATGTAGCAAGATATGTATAATTAAGTGTAGGTCATTATGACTTTCTGAAGAAAAAGGACACATAAATTGATGGGCTATAATTGTTTACTGCTTTCAAGTGCCTAAGTGTCTGGGTTTCCTATAATCAACCTCACTTTTAGCCAAAGAACCTTGTCCAAATATAATTACTTTAAGTTTGAAGTCACATTAAATATAGGAAGAAAGGGGAATTCATGAAACTCTTGTTTGAAAACATGGCTACACTTCACAACTTCTCTGCTGATATCTAATTATTGTGTGCCGGTGGAACAAGGACAGACTAAATTCCATCCTTTTTGTGTACTAAGCCTGTACAAGAGTTTCTTTCTGCACAGCGCCAGAATCCAAGTCTTCTATTTATATATGAACAGATGAAATTTTAAAGATTTGAATGCATTGCGATGAAAATATAAAATGCAGAGTCATTTCGGTCAGCTCTGAGTGCATGTTCAAATAAATTTTAATTATAAACTCACAGAAAATGAGTAATTTTATTTTTAATATCCTTCACTTAAATGAACAAAATGTATTTTGAAACTTTAATTTAGTCTGTCTTTTCTTTGTCCTAATGTGGGTTTCTAATTATGTATACTTAGGTACCATAAGGTAAAAGTGAACACTCATCTTTCACTCTCATCAGCTTCACCCAACACACACACACACACACACACACACACACACACACACACACACACACACAATGTTGTGGTTCTCATTTTTTATCCTTTTATGCCTTTTGGAGACAGACAGAGATTTGAAAGCCTTGGTTTTCTTTTTCAAGAGCAAAACACTTAGAGGGAAAAGGGTTTTGTACTCTAGAAACCTTGACTTATAATATCAAAGCAAAAGACTGAAAGAGATAGTCATAAATCCATAAACATGAGATTAAAGAAAAACATGAAGTTACTGTTTTTGTACAAGATAAAAAGCATTTTGGGGATGGAAAAAGAAGATTCATATCTAGGCAAGAAGAGATAGAAGAAACTGATGTTTTAAGATTTTACTTTTTTAGAACAATTTGAGGTTTACAGCAAAGTTAAGAGGATGATACAGAGATTTCCCACATGCCCCTGCCCATCCCCCTCCCACATGCATAACCTCTCTCATTATCGACTACTCCCCAGAGTGAGACATTTGTCACAACTGATGAACCCACACTGACACAGCATGATCACCCGAAGTCAATAGTTTACATTAAAGCTCACTCTTGTACATTCTATGGGTTTGGATGAATAAATAATGACATGCATCCATCAGTATGGTATCATACAGAGTATTTTCTCCTCTGTGCTCCACCTATTCATGCCTCTTACCTCTCCCTCTAACCTCAGACTCCACTGATCTTTTTACTGTCTCCATAGTTTTGTCTTTTCCAGAATGTCATATAGTTGAAATCATAGCCTTTTCAAATTGGTTTCTTTTACTTAGTAATATGCATTTAAAACTCCTCCCTGTCTTTTCATGGCTTGACAGCTCATTTATTTTAACCATTGTATAATATTCCATTGTCTGATGTACCACAGTTTATTTATCCATTCACTCACTGAAGAACATTTTGGTTGCTTCCAGGTTTTGGCAATTATGAATAAAGCAGTTATAAGCTTCTGTATGAAGGTTTTTTTGTAGACATAAGTGTTCACCTCCTTGGGTTAAGTACAGACTCCTTTGTTTTTAATTGCTGTATCATGTGGTAAGAGTTTAGTGTTGTCAGAAACAGCCAAACTGTCTTCCAAAGAGGTGATATTTGTTTTTAAGAGTCGTATATCTTTTCTCTCTTAGGGTCAAAATGTGAAAGCATATGGTGAGGTTGTATAATAGAACACCAAACAATTTTAAACAGACCCCCAAATCAGAGGAGATTTGAGATTCTCTTTCCTGGATATAGTCTGTATGGATTTCAAATCTCTTAGAAAAGCCGGTACCCAGAATGGCCCAGAACTATAGATGGTCTGAGGGCTTTGACGCCTGGTCTGAAGAGAGCCAAGAACACCTGAGTCACAAGGAGACACATCAATGCAGGGAAAGGCGGTAAATTTGCAGTGTGCTAGATCTAGACAAGGAGTTTATATGGAGGAAAGATCTGCTGATTGGAATATATGGTAAGACAACCAACATCAGAAGTGGGTGCCAGCATAAACATAGAGGCCCAGAGGAAGCGAAGTCCTTCACAGTGAGAACCAGGAGAAGACAAAGTGGCATCATCAACTAGAACGCCTCCTAAATCAGACCTGAATGATATAGAAATTTTCCTTAATATTGAACTTAATTTAATTACTCTTAAGGGCAGAGAAAGAAAGCTAAAGTCATGAATTTGACCGCTGGCCTAAGGAGACGGAGTTTAAAACCATAAATGAGTAAGTAATCTAAAATTGAAAAGGTAATTGGGAGCTGACAGGCATGTGAACTTCTAGGGAAATAACGGAAAGACCTTTTTAAATCTTTTTCAACAGACTATTTTTTAGAGCAGTTTTAAGTTTATAGAGAAATTGCACAGCACATACAGAGTTCCCACTCCCCTGTCCCACAACACACATACACACAGTTTCTGCTGTGATTAACTTCTTGCCTTAGTGTGGTATATTTGTTTCATCGGATAAACCAATATTGATATTATTATTAAGTCCACAGTTTACATTAGGGTTCACTTTTTGTGTTGTATAGTTTTATGGGTTTCCATAAATGAATAATGCCACACATCTTCTATTTCTGTCCCCCTACCTCTATAGTCCATCAGTGATTGTGGGTTTCTGCAAGTCTGACCTTGCATTTTCTGTGGCATGCGTGGTCCCTCAATTCGTTTCATTCAGCGTAGTTACATTTATTATGCTTCTGCTCTGTATGAAGCTCTGTTCTTGTTTCTGAAATTATGGAGGTGAGAAAAAATCAGCCAAAAATCTTGGTCCTTGAGGAATTTAGTTGGTGGGGAAGACACAATACAAAAAGACAAAATAAGACAATAAAAAGGGATCAATAGAGAGAGAAAGTAAAATAAGTTGTAAAATTTATTAGAAGGTGATAAGTGTAATGGGAGAAAACAGAAGGAAGGGAGATAAGAAGTTCCATCTGGGCTGGGGAACTCCGTGCAATTAGAAATACGATATTGAGTGAAGACTTCACTGTGAAATTAACATTTGAGAAAAGACAAAGATGTAAGTGATGTGAGGGAGTGAGTCACAGGAACACCTGAGAGAGACTGTAATTGGTGAGGAAGGATGAATACAACATTCCTACAGTTGAAGGATGCCTGGGCTGCTAAAGAAACCTCAAGGAGGCCAGTAAAACTTGAGTCTAGTGAGTGAAGAGGAAAAGTAATAGGAGGAAAAAGGTCAGAAAGGTAACTGGGAACTAAATCATAGTGGACTTTGTAGGCCTTTAAAGGACCCTGACTTTTATTTTGAATGAGATTAATATCTATTGGAAGGTCTTGCTCAGAGGAGTGGTGTGATTTGATGTACAGTTTTAAAGGAACATTCTGGCTGCTGGCCTGAGGCATTAGGGGGAGGCAAAAGAAAATATATTGTGGTCGGTTAAAGGCAACTGCTGTAATATAGTCAAAGATTATGCTGGCTTGGACCAAGGAAGTACAGGTATCAGGAAATTGTGAGAAGCTTAGATTCTTGTATATTTTGAACGTAGGATATGTCAATACTCATCACCATCCATAACCTAACCCTTTATCTGGAGCACAGCTAAAGCCCATGTAACTACAATGTCAGGATTCTGTTGTCAGTCAGGTTGCAAGAGACAAAATTTTGCCAATACATACATTCTTAAAAGATTTGAAAGGCAGAAAAAAAAGAAGCTATCAGTCATTATTTCTCTCCCACACTTGCTTGCACTATTGTGAGTAAATATCATCTGTGAGGTTTGAAGGCTCCCTGGGTAAAGACCTGGCAATCACTGGTTTTAAGGCTATAGGCAGCTGAGATCATTGGAATTGGCTCTTCTGCAGCTGGTGTGTTCCTGGATCTCATAACCTCTCGCAGCACATTTTGTGATTGGTGGTGGTGGAATTTTTTTGTTTGTTTGTTTGGTTTTGTCTCTTTTGTGTGATTTTATTTCCCCAGCACATTCAGCAGACAAGTAGTTTGATGTGCTGTGCACATACTGTTAATGATTGCCCGCAAAGATATGAGAGACGACACTGGACAGTTACTATTGGCCACGCGTTGAAGAGTATTTGGATGTCATGCTAAGGACCTGAAATGTATTTCTAAAACACTGACAGATTTCAAGCAGTGACAGGGCAAGATCATATTTGCATTTTAGAATGTTAAATCTAGCAGCATGTAGCGGATATATTGAAGAGAAACAGCAGTTCAAAGGTGACTATAAAAATCTGATGAGATTATTACGGGTGAGAAATGAGAACATTTGCTAAGGAAGACCTTAGCATTGCTGTTTGATGACACAGGGAAACGAGGAAGAGTAGTAAATGTAGTGTAGCAGCCAGGAGTTTTGTCTTCACACTGTTGAGACTGTGTGTAAGACATCCGGTGAACGCAGACTCTGGAATCCATCGCTTCTTGGCAATCCTTGTTCACCCCAGTGGATACTCTGTGAGCGTGCTGTGAGGATTCAATGAAATGATGAAATGATGCGTGGAAGTTATCTATACAATGCTTGGAACATAATAAGCATCTTATATGTTAGCTGTTATTGCGATGGAGATGGTGAGAATGAATCTGATACTGACGATAGTAATTCAAGCCAGAAAACAAGTTATGAAGTGGAACATGAGATTGAATTAGAATGGGGATTCAAGCTAGAGGTTTAAAAGGCATGCAACACATACACAGTCGGGATCTTCAAGGCACACCAGGTGAGCAAGCAGTCTTCTTTTAGCGTAACAAAGAACACTTAATGCCCAGTGGAGAAGATCAGTTGGTTCTTGAACAGCATTGTGGGGATACAGCATCAAGTCGCTGTTTTTAGTCATCTGGCTTTGGCTTACTAGCTCAGTACATTAACTGAGCTCCTGAAATAATGAGTTCAATAACAGGTCATTTTAAAATAAACTTGAATAAACATCCACTAACTACATTCCACCCACATAACTATTAGGAAATTATGTTACATTTTGCTGTATTCCCAGGGTGTGGTTATCATTCCTTAATGTAGTATTTGTCACTGTCATGGTTCTCATGTTTATCAACGTAAAATAATTATGTGATCATTCGGACATTTTAATTTATTGACCCTGTATTCAATATACCATTTCAAGCAAACATTAAAAACAATATTTGTGCCAATTATACATATGACATTAAAGTTATTATGAGGAAAAAAACTGTGTATACTATTTTCTCTTAGTTCTTCCTAAATCTTTGATCACTGAAGTATCCTGGTCAAGCAGCATAGGAATTGTGGAAGAGTGTGTTTTAATAATCAGTCTTTGTATGACCTTTTCCAAATTTCCCTAATGTAGCATGCTCAACTATTTCTAAATTAAGTTTTCCCATGTTGCATCCTTAATTA
Source organism: Neophocaena asiaeorientalis asiaeorientalis (assembly GCF_003031525.2). Classification (NCBI taxonomy): domain Eukaryota; kingdom Metazoa; phylum Chordata; class Mammalia; order Artiodactyla; family Phocoenidae; genus Neophocaena; species Neophocaena asiaeorientalis. The sequence goes on from NW_020172492.1 coordinate 6,198,782, forward strand.
TGAGCAGAATTTGTCTTTTATATTTCTTATAATACTTTTCTCCATTTTAATCTGATAATCACACTTTGAGGTGTATAATGACCCAGAGCTACTTAAAAATAAAGCAGTATAGTAATGCACGTATAATAATGAGAGCTTACAGTAGCTTAAAACAGATTTAGTAGAGTCATATTTCAAAAATCAAATTAATAATGTATCCATGCATGCTCAGTTGGAAAAGAGAAAGTAAAATAGAATTTAGTGTCTAATACAGTTAATTTATTTCTTTTATGGAACTCATTTTCACATAACACCATGCTATATGTCTCCAGTACAGGACATACAGGAGAAAGTTAGACGAATAACTACATCAGATAAGGAAAATTTTATTAATCGGCAATTCAGGTTAACCAAATAAAGAAAAGGTGGTCCTTATGTGACTTCATAGAATCATTTGATTCTTTGAACAAGGTAACTCATTCCTTTGGCAATCTAGTCATTGCTATTTGAGGGCAGAAGGCTTCTGGGATAAATTATGGGACCTCAGTCAGAACGAAGCTTATTGATTAAGCAATTTCAGTACAGAAAAAAAGTTTCTAAGGGTAAAGGTCAAAGGAACACAGTGCCATCATATATTAATGACGTAGCATCACACAGCTCTTCTTTCTCACATCCTCTTACATTTAGATCACCACTATGTCTCAGTGCTTATTAGTATACACCAGGGTGATTGGTTTCAGGACCCCACGACTGATACTAAAATCCAAGGATGCTCAAGTCCCTTATATAAAATGTCATAGTATTTGCATATAACCTATGCATATGCTCCCATGTACTTCAAATTATCTCTAGATTACTTATAATATTTAATACAATGTAAATAGTTGTAAGTACAAAATAAATGCTATGTAAATAGTGGCCAGCAGGCAGAAAATTCAGGTTTTGCTATTTGGAACTTCCTAAAATTTTTTCCAAAAAAAATTTAAAGATTTTTTTGATGTGGACCATTTTTAAAGTCTTTACTGAATTTTGTTACAATATTGTTTCTGTTTTATGTTTTGGTTTTTTGGCCATGAGGCATGTGGGATCTTAGCTCCCCAACCAGGGATCGAAACCGCATCCCCTGCATTGGAAGGCAAAGTCTTAACCACTGAAACACCAGGGAAGTCCCCCAAATATTTTTGATCCATGGTTATTTAAACCTGCAGATGCTGAAACTATAGAAATAAAGGGCTGACTGTGCTTTTTTCATCTTCACCATGAATAATACACTACAGATAGATAGATAAGTAATGGATATAAAATTTTTAAATGAATATAATTTCAAGAAAAGAAATGCATGTATTAGTGAAATCCTATTTGGTTAGCAAATATAGATGCTTGGTAAAGAATTGCCTTCAAGGACCTTTATATGTTAGAATTCTCTAGAGAAATAGAACCAAAGGGATGTGGTTTGTATTGCAGTTTGAACCCAAAGGCAGTCTGCTGCCAGAATTCCTTCTTATTGTGTGTGTGTGTGTGTGTGTGTGTGTGTGTGTGTTTGTTGGGGGGCAGGGGTGGGGGTGGTCAGCCTTTGTTATATTAAGACTTTCAACTGATTGGGTGAGGCCCACCAGTATTAAGGAGAGTAATCTGCTTCACTCAAAGCCTGCCTATTTATTTAAAATTTATTTATTTATTTTTGGCTGCATTGGGTCTTCATTTCTGCACGCGGGCTTTCTCTAGCTGCAGCAAGGGGCCACTCTTCATTGCAGTGGCTTCTTTTGTTGCAGAGCACAGGCTCTAGACATGCGGGCTTCAGTAGTTGTGGCACATGGGCTCAGTAGTTGTGGTGCACAGGCTTAGTTGCTCCGCGACATGTGGGATCTTCCCAGACAAGGGCTCGAACCCATGTCTCCTCCATTGGCAGGTGGATCCTTATCCACTGTGCCACCAGGTAAGTCCCAAAGTCTGCCAATTTACATGTTAATCTCATCAAAATAACAGCTTCACAGGACTATCTAGGATGATGTCTGACCAAATACCTGGCCATCGTGGCCCAGTCAGAATTTGACATAAAGCTTGACATAAAGGTTGTGAAATTATCATCATATGTAGATAGGATGGAAAAAAAATACCATGCTTTATACAAGCTATGCTTTTTGTGGCAAAGTAAAAGATGCACCATTATTCATGGGTGGGAAAGCATTTTATCTACTAATCTCTGATTACGTTAACTTTACTTATTTTTTTCAAATATCTAAGAAAGATAAAAAACACCTTGTAGGGCTTCCCTGGTGGCGCAGTGGTTGAGAGTCCGCCCGCCGATGCAGGGGACACGGGTTTGTGCCCCGGTCCAGGAAGATCCCACATGCCGCGGAGCAACTAGGCCTGTGAGCCATGGCCGCTGAGCCTGCGCGTCCGGAGCCTATGCTCTGCAACGGGAGAAGCCACAACAGTGAGAGGCCCGCGTACCGCCAAAAACAAAAAACAAAAAAAAACACCTTGTATATTTTCTCAAGCTTTAAATAAAATATTATTATCCAGAAAATACAAAGTTTATGTAAAGCTTATATAACATTTAAAGAATAGTTATGCCACTATAATAAAGGGTTGTATAAAGTTATTGTTGAAGCTTAAAAAATAAAAATAAGAATATAAATAAAATACATGAAGTTAAAAGAAAAATAAAGCAGTCAAGAGAAAAATCAAAGCAGTAAAACAATTATATTAACTAGTTTTTATATTGATCATGAATGACAGAAATTATCAACTAATTATGAAGATGTCACAGACGGTAAAATATAAATGGGGAAGAAATAATTACTTGTATAGTAGTAAATAATATAGAAACCTGCCAGGTAGAAATGTCAATGTATAGGAAATAAAATAAAAATTAAAAATATGTTCTCAGTAGGACAGAATATAATGTAGAAATCAAAATGTAAAAAATGATCATCAAAATGATATAAAAGTAAAATGCTAAGTAGAACAAACACTACACATTTGAGAAAGGTGATAAGCAAGGATTTACCTAAGTTAACAGACAAATGAATAATATATCACATTTTGCTTAAGGCTTGAATGAAATATTAGGTATTTCCCCAGAAAAGGAATAGTGTTATGCTTTGATCCCTTATATAGCTCACATGATGGCTGGAATGCAGCAGAATACTGAAATAAAGTATGTTTATTTGAATTGAATAAACCACAACAAAACAAATATTTCAGGAAAGTGCCAGGGAAAGTGGATGCATGGCCAAACTCAAACCAAAGTCATTTTAACGAAAAAAATGATACTATCTTGCTGCAAATAGGGTTAGATACATGAGGGAAAGCACAACTAGAAAAGTTTTACATAGTAACATCACAGGCTGATTTGAACATTATGGAGAGACTTGCACATGGCAGGAAAAATAATTCTGAGTTACAGCCATTCACAAAGGAGTCTAAATGAAATACATCACTGACATGTTTTCAAGGATATTCACTGTAAGGTACTGAAGTAAAAACAGTAATGCAAAATCATTGTAAAAATTTGATGAAATAATTATATAAAATTATATAGAAAAATAACAGCAGGAAAATATAATTTATATTACTGAAAACCCAAGATACTGAAGAAAAACATTCCAAAAATGATTACGGGATTAAAATAAATAGTAACCATGGCTACTATAAATAAATAAATAAATAAATGTTGACCAGGATGTGGAGAAATTGGAACCCTTGTGTACTGTTTGGAAAATATGTGCTATAGAAAATAGCATGGCTGTTCTTCAAAAAATAAAACAGAATTAACATATGATTCAGCAATTCCACTTGTCTGTATACACCCCAAAGAGTTAAAGTCAGGGCCTCAAAGAGGTATTTGTACATGCATGTTCATAGCAGCATTATTTACATTAAAATTTGTGTACAAAATTCAATGTTGAAATTCAGTAATTACACTTTTGACTAACTCAACCCGTGGGAAGGATATTTTTCTGCACCCCTATCTCTAAGCCACATTTAATGTATGTGTCACCCTGCAATCTGAACCCTTGGTCCTTTTGTGAACTTCTTCCTTCATGACATGGGCATATCAAGAGGTCACCATGGGAAGCTGCCTCTAAAACTTTTAGCATGTCTGAGCTGGAAATATTTGCCCCTAGCCATTTATGTTCAAGTGTAATTTGTTCTATCACATGATATGCGGCATTACGTCCATGAAAGTAAGGTTTATTACACTGACTGTAGAAAGGGTTGGGGAAAGAGAGGCAGGTTATCAATGTTTACCTTTTATCTGTAATGATGTGTTCAAGGGAGAACTCTGTTCATTGAACATACATCTTATGTACTGTTAGAATCTGCTAAGGCAAAAGTAAGGTATGTAAAAACCACTTCTGTCAACCCAGTCCAGCTTATGTATTGCTACTAATAATATTTGGTTAAATAATGTAATATCTGGGAGGAAGTCTATACTGGATGGGACATATGTTTAGCAGAAATAAACCAACTCTATTCAAGGCAAACCATGACTTTTCATTGTGAACTAGGACATCTGATCCTCTAATTAATACATATGGAGTGGCGTGTGTGTGTATGTGTGTGTGTGTGTAGCTGTAAGAGAAAACTAGTTAGATAAGACCTCTATGAGCAGGTTACACTTGATAAGAAGCCAGCTTTTGAACACATGGGCAGATATTTACAATCAGAAGGCACAAAAAATACAGCAGTTCTAATCCAGGAATGAAATAAGTATGTCCAAGAACAGAATGTTGATTGGAAACAGAGAACCAAATGAGGATGAGAGTGATAGGCAGTGAGGTAGATCATATGCAAATATAACTAGCCCTTGGTTTGGTTTTAAAAAAGAAATTGGAATATAGCCACATCCATTTGTCATGTGTTCTCTATCAGTGCTTTCATGACATAAGAACACTGCTGAGCAGTGGAGACAGACATCCTATGACTGAAATGCACAAAATATTTACTATCCAGCTTTTTACAGAAAAAGCCAATCTTTGATACAGAGCATCAATATAATTGATATATAGCTGCATGTCAATTAAATAGAATAATACACAAATGAAATTGAATATCCCAATAAGATGTTATACCAAATTTCTAAAATATATTTTCTTCAATGATAGCACAGAATTTTTAATACCTTAAGGAAAATGACTTAATGGCTGTATTTGGCAATACAATTATGGTGTTTGTTAACTAGGCGATAATACAAGAAAAACATTCCAGTGAATAAATTTGATGGTAATTCACAAATTCTACATACGGGAATTTTAGTTATAGTTTTTGCATAAATGAATGAAAAACAATTTAATGTGCTCCTTACCTGATTGTCAAGAAACAAAATCATAAGTAAACAATACATTCAGAAGATTTGTTAAAGCATAGTATGTCTGCTACATTTTTCCACTATATGTCTACTTATTCAAAATGCATACACAGGAAGTAATATTAAGTGGTTGGTGTGATTTTTAAATTTTGCACTATGAAGAGAAGAATACTTAAGAAATAAAATTGAAATGTATATACTGAATAAATTTATTGTTTAATTTTAATAATTTTAAAATAAACATTTTCCTAGAGAATAATTAAATATAAAAGAGTACATTTGAGGCTGTGGAATTTAATATTATTTTGATTAACTATCTCAATCAGATAAAATAAAAAATAACTTTTGCTTTAGCTAACACATATATATGGAATCTAAAAAAAAAAAAAGGTACTGATGAACCTAGTTGCAGGGCAGGAATAAAGAGGTAGACAAAGAGAATGGACTTGAGGACATGGGGTGGGAGGGCGAAGCTGGGGCGAAGTGAGAGAGTAGCATTGACATATATACACTACCAAATGTAAAATAGATAGCTAGTGGGAAGCAGCCACATAGCACAGAGAGATGGGCTCGGTACTTTGCGATGACCTAGAGGGGTGGGATAGGGAGAGTGGAAGGCAGGCTCAAGAAGGAGGGGATAAGGGGACATGTGTATGCACATGGCTGATTCGCTTTGTTGTGCAACAGAATTTAATGCAGTATTGTGAAGCAATTATACTCCAATAAAGACCTATTTAAAAAAAAATTGAAAAGCGACATTCTTCCCCTAATAATTTTAGCCAACTCAGTTGCATTAACATTTTTCCATTCAATTGAAAATAATGCAAGACAAAGCAAAGCAGAAACCCTGCCAAGTTTCAATTGGCTTTACACTTAGAACACAGATAAGCTTGTCTACTCAAAATGAAATATTTTTCTTTGTGCAGATTACATTTCAGTGCATCAATGCATCTTGAGATAAGGTAGCTCATTTTGTTTTCTGCCAATTCTGTGCTTAATGTCCATTTCTCAACTTCATTAATAATCACTCCAAACAAAATATTCACCTTTAAAATATATTATAGAGATATGTCAGATTATTCTCCTAGTGACAGAGATTCTAAAGTGGTAATAACAATTTAAAGGATCACCATTGGTGGAAACACACATCTGGTATTTAGTCCTTTCTTTTATAACAGGCCTATTTCTCACCATAGCCTCTGGAGGGTCACTAACTGGGTTTGTTGCTGGATGCCAAGGGTCACTCATTGTGTGAATTTGGACAGGTTCTCTAATATTTCTGTGTCCATTTACTCATCTCTAAAATGGGAAAAATATTAATATCTCATTAGTTTTTTGTTATATATGAGCCAATAAACGTAATACATGGAGAATGTTGCCACACATGTATTAAACTTTAAGAAATACGACTATTTTGTTAATAAAGACTGTTTGCTACCTTCTTACCCACTCTCAAATTGCCTGATTTACTTTCTTTTCAATATTATTTATTTATTTTGCAGTACGCGGGCCTCTCACTATTGTAGCCTCTCCCGTTCCGGAGCACAGGCTCCAGACGCGCAGGCTCAGCGGCCATGGCTCACGGGCCCAGCCGCTCCACGGCATGTGGGATCTTCCCGAACCGGGGCACGAACCCGTGTCCCCTGCATTGGCAGGCGGACTCTCAACCACTGCGCCACCAGGGAAGGCCTCAATATTATTTTTATATAATCTTAAAATATTTATTATTTTTACATATGATCTTGGCTCTCTACAGATTCAAATTCTGAAAATTTGTCCTAAGAATAAATGCATTTCTGAGATCGAATATACGGATGCCTACTGTATATATCTCTGGATATTGACTGGAAATATATAAACATTCATAATACGTAGACATGTGTATCTTCAATTCTCTTTAGAGAATAATGCATGGTTTTAAAGGAACAACTGTGTAAAGCAGATTTGGGCTAACAATTTTGCTAATGGAACTTGAAACTATTCCACTTTTTTTCAAGAAGCTTAAAAAAGGAAGCCTAAGGTTACGCATATCATTCTTTACTTATTCAAGAATAACATAAAACATTCACATTGGAGTACAGAGAGGAGCTTACAAGAGAGATTCAACTGCAGGAGAGATATGGATGAACTTGTAAAGATAACTGGTTGTGCATGAAAAGCTAATTTTCTGAATTCCATATGCATATTTCATATATATATTTTCAAATTACATATATGTATTTTCAAATTACATCTTTTTTTAAAAAAGTATATATATATATATATATATATATATATATATATTCTCAAACAAAACTAAGACTGAAACTCAGTATACAGAAGCAAATTGTTTATTAGTTTTGCAAATCAAACTGGGAAGGTTCTTGGTCTAGACATTCTTTGAAATTAGGTTAATCAAGTAATGCTTTCATAACTTCTAACTTTAATCAGAAGTAGTATTCATTGCTATTGAAATGTTCAATTACTTTCTTTTGCACAAGTCTAGCTTCCTTGTCTTCCCTAAACACAAGTTCCCAGTTCCACTGCTGGTCTGCACTTGGGTTGCCATTTCCTGCTCCATGGCCTGGAAACTGTTTCCAGGGGGTAAATCGGTAATATTATCACACCCAACTTTCTAATTTCCCTTATCCCAGAAATCACAGTTCCACACAGTCCTGTTTTATAGTGTCTATAGTAACCATTTTCATATAACTTTCCCAATATTTTAGTTTTAAAGATATAAAGTAAATCTCCTTACTGTTACTCCACTTTATTCAGAAGTGAAAGAGTATAATTTTTTGGGGGGGGTCTCATAAACAGATGCACCTGGGTATTAAAGTTTTAGCCAATCTGAGAATCTCTTTTAATGAGGTCTGTATAGTCTATAAGTATTATAGTTATTGAAATATTGCATTGATATTTTGATATTTAGTTTTATTTGCCCTGACTTTTATTTGCTCCTTTTCTGAATTCTACTTCCCTTATGTTTTTGATCATTACAAATTCTCTTTCTAAGTTTTGGGGAGTGCTCTTAAAATTTTGGCATGGGTATATGCTTTAGCATACATCATGATACATTAATTTTGTATCCTGCAACTTTACCAAATTCATTAATTAGCTCTAGTAGTTTTGTTGTGGCATCTTTAGGATTCTCTATGATACTATAGTATCATGTCATCTGCAAACAGTGACAATTTTACTTCTTTTTTTCCAGTTTGGATTCCTTTTATTTATTTTTTTCTTCTCTGATTGCTGTGGCTAAAACTCCCAAAACTAAGTTGAATAATAGTGGTGAGAATGGGCAACCTTGTATTTTTCCTGATCTTAGAGGAAATGGTTTCAGTTTTTCACCATTGAGAACGATGTTGGCTGTGCATTTGTCCTATATGGCCTTTATTATGTTGAGGTAAGTTCCCTCTATGCCTACTTTCTGAACGATTTTTATCATACATCAGTGCTGAACTTTGTTAAAAGCTTTTACTGCATCTACTGAGATGATCATATGGTTTTTATCCTTCAATTTGTTAATATTGTGTATCACATTGATTTATTCGTGTATATTGAAGAATCCTTGCATTCCTGGGATAAACCTCACTTGATCATGGTGTATGATCCTTTTAATGTGCTGTTGGATTCTGTTTGCTAGTATTTTGTTGAAGACTTTTGCATCTATGTTCATCAGGGATATTGGCCTGTAGTTTTCTTTTTTGTGACATCTTTGTCTGATTTTGGTATCAGGGTGACGGTGGCCTCGTAGAATGAGTTTGAGAGTGTTCCTCTCTCTGCTATATTTTGGGAGAGTTTGAGAAGGAAGGATAGGGGTTAACTCTTCTCTAAATGTTTGGTAGAATTTTCCTGTCATCTGGTCCTGAGTTTTGTTTGTTGGAAGATTTTTAATCACAGTTTCAATTTCAGTGCTTGTGAGTGCCCTGTTTATATTTTCTATTTCTTCCTGGTTCAGTCTCGGAAGGTTGTGCTTTTCTAAGAATTTGTCTATTTCTTCCAGGTTGTCCGTTTTATTGGCAGATAGTTGCTTGTGGTAATCTCTCATGATCCTTTGTAATTCTGCAATGTCAGTTGTTACTTCTCTTTTTTCATTTCTAATTCTGTTGTTTTGAGTCTTTTCCTTTTTTTTTCTTGATGTGTCTGGCTATTGGTTTATTGATATTGTTTATCTTCTCAAAGACCCAGCTTTTCATTTTATTGATATTTGCTATTGTGTCCTTCTTTCATTTCTTTTTCAATTAGTTCTGTTCTGATGTTTATGATTTCTTTGCTTTTGCTAACTTTGTGGTGATTTTTTGTTCTTCTTTCCCTAATTTCTTTAGGTGTAACATTAGTTGTTTATTTGAGATGCTTCTTATTTCTTCAGGTAGGACTGTATTGCTATAAACTTCCATCTTAGACCTGCTTTTGCTGCATCCCATAGGTTTTGGGTCATCGTGTTTTCATTGTCATTTCTTTCTATGTATTTTTTAATTTCCTTTTTGATTTCTTCAGTGATCTCTTGGTTTAGAAGTGTATTGTTTAGCTTCCATGTGTTTGTATTTTTTACAGAGTTTTTCTTGTAATTTATGTCTAGTCTCATAGCATTGTGGTCAGAAAAGATACTTGATACTATTTCAATTTTCTTAACTTTACCAAGGCTTGATTTGTGACCCAAGTTATGATCTATCCTGGGGAATGTTCCAGGAGCACTTGAGAAGAAAGTTTATTCTGTTGTTTTTGGATGGAATGTCCTATAAATATCAATTAAGACCATCTTGTATAATGTGTCATTTAAAGCTTGTGTTTCTTTATTTATTTTCATTTTGGATGATGTGTCCATTGGTGAATGTGGGGTGTTAAAGTCCCCTAGTATTATTGTGTTACTGTCGATTTCCCCTTTTATTGCTGTTAGCATTTGCCTTATGTATTGAGGTGCTCCTATGTTGGGTGCATAAATATTTACAATTGTTATATCTTCTTCTTGGATTGATCCCTTGATCATTATGCAGTGTCCTTCCTTGTCTCTTGTAGAAGCCTTTTTTTTTTTGAAGTCTATATTGTCTGATATGAGAATTGCTACTCCGGTTTTATTTTGATTTCCATTTGCATGGAATATCTTTTTCCATATACTCACTTTCAGTCTGTATGTGTCTCTAGGTCTCAAGAGGGTCTCCTCTAGACAGCATATATTCAGGTCTTATTTTTGTATACATTCAGCCACTCTATGTCTTTTGGTTGGAGCATTTAATCCTTTTACATTTAAGGTAATTATCAATATGTAGGTTCCGATTACCATTTTATTAATTGTTTGGGGTTTGTTATTGTAGGTCTTCTCCTTCTCTTGTGTTCCTGCCTAGAGAAGTTACTTTAGCATTTGTTGTAAAGCTGGTTTGGTGGTGCTGAATTCTCTTAGCTTTTGCTTGTCTGTAAAGATTATAATTTCTCTGTCGAATCTGAATGAGATCCTTGCTGGATTACTCTCCTGGGTAGAGTAATTTTGGTTGCAGGTTTTGTCCTGTCATCATTTAAAATATGTCCTGCCACTCCCTTCTGGCTTGCAGAATTTCTGCTGAAAGATCAGCTGTTAACCTTGTAGGGATTCCCTTTTATGTTATTTGTTGCTTTTCCCTTGCTGCTTTAAATATTTTTTGTTTGTATATAATTTCTGATAATTTGATTAATATGTGTCTTGGCATGTTTCTCCTTGGATTTATCCTGTATAGACCTGTCTGCGCTTCCTGGACTTGACTATTTCCTTTCCCATATTAGGGAAGTTGTCAACTATAATCTCTTCAAATATTTTCTCAGTCCCTTTCTTTTTCTCTTCGTCCTTTGGGACCCCTATTGTTCGAATGTTGGTGCATTTAATGTTGTCGCAGAGATCTCTGAGACTGTCCTCAATTTTTTTCATTCTTTTTTCTTTGTTCTGCTCTGCAGTAGTTATTTCCACTATTTTATCTTCCAGGTCACTTGTCTGTTTTTCTGCCTCCATTATTCTGCTCTTGATTACTTCTAGAGAATTTTAAATTTCATTTACTGTGTTCTTCATCATTGCTTGTATACCCTTTAGTACTTCTAGGTCTTTATGAAATGTTTCTTATATTTTCTCCATTCTATTTCCAAGATTTTGGATCATCTTTACTATCAATTACTCTGAATTCTTCTTCAGGCAGACTGCTTATTTCCTCTTCATTTGTTTGGTCTGGTGGGTTTTTACCTTGTTCCTTCATCTGCTGCATATTTCTCTGTCTTCTCATTTTGCTTAACTTACTGTGTTTGGGGTCTCCTTTTCACAAGCTGCATGTTTGTAGTTCCTATGGGTTTTGGTGTCTGCCCCCAGTGGGTAAGTTTGGTTCAGTGGGATGTGTAGGCTTCCTGGTAGAAGGGACTGGTGCCTGTGTTCTGGTGGATGAGGCTGGATCTTTTCTTTGTGGTGGGCAGGACCGTGTCCTGGGGTGTGTTTTGGGATGTCTGTGAACTTATTATGATTTTAGTAGGCAGCCTCTCTGCTAATGGGTGGGGTTGTATTCCTGTCTTGCTAGTTGTTTGGCATGTGGTGTCCAGCACTGGAGTTTTCTGGTTGTTGAGTGGAGGTGGGTCTTAGCTTTGAGACAGAGGTTTTCTGGAGAGCTCTCACCAACTGATATTACTTGGGGCTGGGAGGTCTCTGGTGGTCCAATGTCCTGAACTCGGTCTCCCACCTCAGAGGTTCAGGTCTGACATCCGGCTAGAATACCAAGACCCTGTCAGTCACATGGCAAGTAGTTGGGGATTTTCTTGCCTTTTGGGAAGTCTGAGGTCTTCTGCCAGTGTTCAGGAGGTGTTCTGTAGGAGTTGTTCCACATGTAGATGTATTTTTCATTTATTTGTGGGGAGGAAGGTGATCTTCATGTCTTACAACTCTGCCAACTTGAAGCTCCTCCATCTGTCATGATTTCTATCTTCAGATCTCTACCATCATTTGACTTTTCTATTTCATCACCTATTGTTTTTCATGGTTCTAATAAATTTTTGGCAAATTTTTCTAGTGGATTTTCATATTATCCTGTTCATTTACTTTTATTTTTTATCTCTTTTTCTCTATTTAATTATTTTAATAACTGATTTTTTTATTATATCTTTCAGGTTATTCTACTACTTTAACTAGAGTTGCTAATTATTCCAAAAACTGGCACTTACTTCACAGAGATTTCTTGGTGTTTCCAGCTCTTAAAGATTTCTTTTTTTCCCTTAAAGCTTGAATATGTTTTCTTAAACTCTGTGTTTTGATGTGGTTGTTGTTATAGATGATTTTGCTATTTTTATGTGATTACAATGCAAGAAGGCTCATTATATATTATTCTGATTTAATCTTTGTAAAGTTCTCTCTCTTCTCTCCTTCCCATGCTTTTTCTACTACATTGCCTCCCAAATATTTAATTTTAAATGTAAGAAATTTAAAGTATATTTATTTAATGCTACAAATTTTAAGTATAGTTTTGAAAGTTAGTTTTAAAGTAAGTAAAATATGGAAATATTAACAGAAAGGTAATATTTGTATACTACTACTCTATACCAGATTGAAATGCTCTTCTGAAATGATCTACTGATACAATAATGATTATCCACTGACCCCAAATCATCTGACATTCCCTAACTTATATGATGGTAGATTAAAATTTCATCTAACAGAGTTTAAGCAAATAAAATTCACATTTTTAAAATATAGGAGCTATCATCCTTGAAGAATTGGAATGTATTGTTAAGTTTGGAAATTAGATAACCAAGATTGAAGAATGATACTTAAATATGGAGAAACAGTGTCCTCAAGTGTGTAATAGGTTGTTTCTTCAAGTGTGTAATTGCTTGGGTTAGGGTCAGCAGAAGAAAGAAAAAAGCATAAAGAAGAGATATGGAGTGCATTTACATACACCCTATTATTTTCCTTTGGAATTAGAACTTACTGAAATAGTTTTTGATGTTTTCGAGAAAAAAATACTAGTAGAAAAGCAGTAAACAGAAAAACATAATGACATAATCTGTAAGAAAATAGGTTTATATTACTTTAAAGTAATAATTTGGATATATTTGTGTCCCATATAATTTAAATATTTTACACTTCTTGTGGTACTGAAGTTCCATCCGTAAACCTGTCATTCATATCCTCTATGTCCTTGCAATATCTTGTCTTGTAGAATCCACTTCATGACGTCTTGCGATCGAAAGAACTTATTAAGGTCCTGTGAATTCTGAAAGGATGTTTCTCTTCCTGCTTTTGTTCAGCTACCATCTCATAGTTTTTCAGCTCACTCCCACATTTTAGTTGAGAACTAATTTTTTGGTTGCCTTTTTTTAATGATCTAGTTCCTCACTTCTCAACTCCCACTCATATTAAAATATAGTCACTGGTTACAGGTGATTAATCTTTAAAAGATGGTATTTTAATCAGGTTGACATATTGAGATTATGAATGAAAATAACAAGAAATGAGCTGGAGTAGCCACATGAGATTTAAACACACGGATTAATGTTGACTCCATGGATAGAAGACAAATGTACCTGTTATACTCTATACCTGAAAAAATACAGCTTAAACTTTTTTGTCAAGTAGGAGGCATTAAGAAAATCGGTAACCCTTTAAAATAATTAATGCAATTAATCATTGTTGAAATCATTGTCAAAATCCCAAAGAACTAGTTATGACATGCACATTAATACCAAATGAGTTCATCATGATTAATATTGTGACAATAAACACCAGAGGAAATTAATAATGATCAGCTATTATTTTAAAGCCCTGCTACAGAATTCAAATATTTTACCTTGAAATGTAAACATTTTTAAGGTATATACTACACACATTTTAAAAATGTGTTTTTAGTCAACTTAATTTCATTTAATACTTTTTTTTCAAAAATACTTATTAAAAGATAATATAATTTTTTTCTCATTTCTACCCAGTGAGAAGTGATTATGGCATTAGACAGACAATGTGATTCAATTTTAGGTAATGGAATTTTGATTTTTTTAAATTAAATTTAATTTAATTTAAATTAGAACCTCCACTACAAGCAGAGAACTGTGTCATTTATCTATTTTTTTCTCAAAATGACATTCTTCTTCTCAAATTAAGGACATTTATTTGACTAGAAGCATTAACATTCCCCAAGTCAGAGTGTATGGCTACTCGAAGTACATGATTTTTCTAGGGCAGAGCCCCTTAGTTAGTCAGTCAGTTTTAGCAGGACATTACTACAAGTTGAATCTGTGCAAATATTGGGAAGCCTCAATCAGTCAATATTACTGTTAAACAAACTGTTTTCATAGGTCAATGATAATTTTAAATTATTGCTTCTTTGTCAGCTCCAATTGTCACTTCTCCTGGAGAAGACTCAAGGAAAGTAACCCCTAATCCCAAACTTGCCCATACAGATTACTTCCTCCTAAAATCTCTTTGATTTTCATTGATTTTACTCCCTTGGTGGTCTTCTGTTACTATGACCTATTTTGAGAAGTTTTTGGTCTTGCTTCATAGGAACAGCCTGTCCCGCTTAGCACACCATAAATGATATTATTATACCCACTATTTAATTCTTCAGTTTAAACAAATGCTGAACATCACCAAACTCTGTACACTATATGGAAAAAAACTCAATAAGTATGCCCAATATTCTTTCTCTTATAGGCCCCTTGTACAGAATTGCAATTCCTTAACCCCATAATTTTTAAATCTGTGCTTCCTCTGCAATGTGAAGTTTCTCAAGGTTATCACACAGTGTTAACAAAATAATATTTTCTGCTTCTTGCACAGATAACAGTAACTTGTTTTATCATGGGAGTGTCTCTTTTGTCTCTCATCCCCTCTGACCTGATCTTGGGTGAATTATTACTATGTAGCTTTCAGCCGCTCAGCTAGACTTGTATTCTGATAAGACTTCATTCAATCCACTAAGAAAACCCATACTCTTCCACTAAAATGGACTGTAGCTCACAGACTGGTAATGTTAGGGCTTCACAGTTTTGATATCATTGTCACTATTGTTCCACCCACTGCTTCTGCTTTTCCCTCCAACACCAAACAGGAAGAGAAATGTATCCTCTGTTTGTGGGGAACATTGGAAATGACACATAGCTGGAGTAATAGATGTTTTAGGTTTACTTATACATTACTGTTCTTTCCCTCACTGACAGCCATACTTCCCATTCCCAACTTAAATGGAGCCACATTATGTGAACATAACTAGTCTGGAATGGATCTGAGTAGCAATAGCCATAATGCATTTTAAGCACAACAACCCTCTGGTCCCCAAATTTTGTGACTGAGACTAACTCATCATGCCAGATTCTTCTTCTATCTAGGACTTTGCCTTTTAGGTAAGATTAGAGTCTTTCTGTCTTGCAATAATTGCCTCTTAGTCTACCACCTTGATACAAATTTAGTTATTTCTCTGGGAGTTTCTTCAGACCACATACAAATAAAATGACACAAAATGGGGGGATTCCCTGGAGGTCCAGTGGTTAGGACTCCATTCCTTCACTTCTGGGTCCCAGTTTCTAACCCTGGTGGGGGAACTAAGATCCCACAAGCCGCACAGTGCAGCCAAAAAAAAAAAAAAAAAGACACAAAAATGGTATTGGAAATATAGAGAACAGTCACCAGTGACATATATTCAATTTCAATGTAGCCTCAATCTTGAAATCCTACAACATTAGGAGAAAAAAACTCTTATAATTTATATCCCTTTATGAAAAATTATGATTACATTAGCATAAATAAGAATCAATATATGTTTGGATAACAAAATTATAAAGTCCAATACCCAGTGACATATCAATCTCTAAATGCACGTAAAATCATGCTTTAATCCACATAAAGCCTTGCTTAGATGATAATTATAGAGACAGCATTGAGCCAGCATCAATAAAGTTGTGAATAAAGAATAAATAAATGAATCAATCAATGTATTTTATAGTCTATAATTGAAAACGACTGGATAAGCCATTAAAAAGTGGTCGTGCCTTTTTAAGGATGTGCAGTTGCAGTCTTGTGTCTGTACAAAGAGGAATTTTGTTCTTGATAGGATTCCAACCAGGAAATTGTTTTTCTCAACAAAATTATTTTAAAATAGCCTTCTCTTTATCACATTTAAAAAAGTAAAACAACATAACTTTTATAACACAGATACCAAAATACCCAGGATAAAAAGCAGGCATACAGGCTTCCCTGGTGGTGCAGTGGTTAAGAATACACCTGCCAATGCAGAGGGCACAGGTTCGATCCTTGGTCCAGGAAGATCCCACATGCTGCAGAGCAAGTAAGCCCATATACCACAACTACTGAGCCTGTGCTCTAAAGCCGTAAGCCACAACCACTGAGCCCGCATGCTGAAACTAATGAAACCCGCACGCTTAGAGCCCGTGCTCTGCAACAAGAGAAGCCACTGCAATGAGAAGTCCGCACACTGCAATGAAGAGTAGCCCCAGCTCGCCACAACTAGAGAAAGCCCGCGCACAGCAGCGAAGACCCAACGCAGCCAAAAATAATAAATAAATAAATAAATTAATTAATTAAAAGCAGGCATACAGCCTGAGCCACAGATAACTTTGGAAAACAAACAAAACAGACATCCAGAATTTTTCAAATTATATGAGAAGTAAACAGTCTTTTTCACCTTCAGAAAGGGATATATGTTCGATACCTATGATAGATATTAAAGAATCATATACAGTAAGAACTTTTCAGCAAATAGCAATAAGGTTCCTAACAAAAGAAAGGGCAAACCCCAGTTCAAAGGAAGCACTTTAGATACAGAGAAAGCAAACAGTAGACTTGAACAGATATGCATTTGCTAAATAAAGGAAAGGGTGTGGTCAGTATAAAATGTTTAGGTGAAAATACATGTGTGCGTTTCTTTCATTTAACTGAGCTTAGCATATTAGATGCCTCCTCTTATTCTGAAAATTTACATTGTCAAATCTAGGTAGCTCAATCATGCTGGCTATTAAAATTGGCCAATTCTATATTACATCATAATCAATACAGATATCCACCTTCCCCTTTTTCTTTCTCCTTTGATTTCAGAGTGATATATAATATCCCATGGGTCTTATGTATCAACCTAAATTGGGAAAGGCCCTTGTACTTTCCTTTGCCTTTTTAAACATCTGTTGTTAAACAGCCGGCCTGCTTGCATGATGTCATTTGTACTGGGGGGATGTTTTTTGTCCTGCCTCTGATGATCAGATACACAATATGTCCTCCATCCTCAAATTCAGATTCCTCTTAGATACCCTTGAACATGCCTTTTCTCTCTTGACATCAGTGCGGTCCTCCAAACTTTGAAGTCTCCAAAACTTTTAATCCATTTCCTGTACCATGCATATCATTTAGGAGGCCCAGAACCCTGGAATGCTGCCATATTGTGATTGAATCATTTGTGTGGACTGTGTGTGCATGGGCCATGGAGGAAAAATTGTCATTGGTTCAAGGTAACAAAACAAAAGGTATCATTTCACAATATAAAACTGTAATATATCAACCATGAAGGGTTGAAGAAACAAAAGTATAAGCTAGAATAATTTTAAATCATCTGAAATCTCATCATACTGTCCTCTAGTGGCTATCGTTCTTCCCTTTTAGTTTTTTGTTTTCAAATTTAAATGTAATTAAAGTAGTCTGTATTGTAACCTAATTTTTGTCAATAACCCTCACATCATATGCATTTTATTTAAAATTATATTTATTAGATGGATTTTATTCTAATATATGGATGGATTTTAATATACTTAAATAATTCATTCCCTTAGGCATTTGGGTTGGTTTCAATTTTTAAGTAATATTAGAAATATTATGAAATATGTGGAGCAACCAGCCAGAACCTAGAATGTATATATTAATATACCTTTCTGATAAAATGTATAAAAATGTAGAAAACTCAATAAAAAGGGAACTACTATGTCAGATAATTTTTATAATTTTTAATCTTCAATTGCATAAGCTTCTGAAAAAGTCGTGTATGTTTATACAACTAACTGCTGTGTATATTAATGGTCATTTCCTACTATTCATATTACTGTAGGTTTTATAATTAGAAATCTCAACTTCAATTTAATTTAAAAAAATACAATAATTAATTACCATGTAAACCTGCAGTTGTTTGATCACAAGGACATGTAAATAATGTACATATTTTTGGTATGATTATAAAGTTATTTCATAAAATATTTCACTATGGTCTATCATATTTTTATTGGTACTGTTTACTTTTTTCACAAATATATGTATGCTTTATTTTATAATTTTATTTAAGAGTATTAACTCTGTGTCTACAGGGTGCAAGTATTTTTACAGTTTATATTTTTGTTACAAACTTATTTTTTGTCATACATAAACTTTATTTCCCATTATAGTTTTTTTTTTAACAAAACTCTTTTTCTTTTTTTTTAGAATTTATTATTTATTTATTTATTGGCCATGGTCACGTGGCACGTGGGATCTTAGTTCCCCAACCAGGGATCGAACCCGAACCCTTGACAGTGAGAGCACGCAGTTTTAACCACTGGACCACCAGGGAATCCCATCCTATTATAGTTTACATTATGTTTAGAATGTCCTTTACAGCATAGATGTTAGATGAATATTTAATGTTTTTCTAGTTCTTTTGTGCGTTATATATGTGAATTGCTATAAGTATTATTAAAATATATTTGATGCATACAAAAGAATATGTACATATATATCACAAGACATTACACTACAATACAAAACAATAATAAAATAAAAAACCCAAACAACACACTGCCCAATCGAAGAACTTTATGTCTATTATCTATTTTAAAAACAATCAACTAACTAAACTTAAAAGATCTTACTGGCTTTAGTTAATTATTCATGAATCGGACAGCATATAAAAAAAGCCCCAAAGAGCTGTGCACAATGAAAGACACTTATAGGCAGAATGAAGCAAGAGCAAGGAAGTTATACCAGGCAAAATAGCAGATTGGTTTTTGCAAGGTTGCTTTCTTAATAGGGGATGGCAGGGGTTTATCAGCAGGTTATGTAAGTAGTGCTGATCAGGTAATTCCTGATTGGTTGGTTTAAGCCTCCATTTCTGGAAGAGCAAAACTATGATTAAGTCTTGGTTTGGTGAAGTGGATCTTAGCCATAAGCAACTCCATTTTGGTCTTGTTTTTAACAATAGACATATATACTGAGGCTTGAATTCTAATTTTGCAGTTGTTTTTTTTTTTTTTTTGCAGTACGCGGGCCTCTCACCGCTGCAGCCTCTCCCGTTGCGGAGCACAAGCTCTGGACGCGCAGGCCCAGCGGCCGTGGCTCACCGGCCCAGCCGCTCCGCGGCACGTGGGATCCTCCCGGGGGGTACGAACCCGTGCCCCCGGCATCGGCAGGCGAACTCTCAACCACTGCGCCATCAGGGAAGCCCGCAGTTATTTTTTTCTTAACACTTTGAGAATATTATTTCATTGTGTTCTAGTTTCTGTTTTACAGATAAGGACACTGCTGTCAGATCCATGTTGTTATTCATTAGAAGATTTCATTTTCTGTCTGGTGACAATTTTTGTCCTTTATGTAGAAGAGCCAATGGCCAATGAATGTGAATAGGCTTGTTTTTGTGAACTCTTTCCTAAACCAATAAACAAATCTTTTTTGTAGAGGGACAGAGTCTAGTGCCTAGGTTAGAATTCAGCTCATAAACTTTAAAATTTTTCTTTCCATTACATGGGGGAAACAGCCTATTAGGCCTTTCAAAAGTCCTGCTTATATCATTACACAAAATCCTTGCCCAAGAACAGGTCTAGCCTTGAAACAGACTTACTCATAGAAGCAGCTACTATATTGCTATGCTTCTATTATATTGATAATACTGTTTGGTGAACAAGAGTCAAAGGCATATGAAAAAGACAAGTTACATGAAGAAGATAAAACACACACAGATACACATGCACACACTATGGCTTTAGGGAAATAAAAAATGATATTAAGAAAATAAAATTTTAATTTAAAATTTCATAAATTTTAAGAGAATTTTCCTCCATAAGTTAAGAACCTGATACTCTTTTATTTACAGGGAACATTTGGAGAAAAAGAAAGCAGTCATGGAGATGAAAAGTATGTTGCTAAAGTAATGTAAAATTAAATTTGGCTTTCTGACTCACGGTCTTAAATGGACACAAATCATTGCTAAATTAGTAAACAACAGACTAGCAGAAATAGTATGTAAATAAAGTAACTCATCTCCTTGATAGTAGCCTTCCTATTGTTTCCTCATATTTAAATTTGAAATAAAGTTCTTTTCTTAATAAGCAGACCTGCAATTTTATGGTGTGGTATTAAAACCATCTCATTCTTTTTTTTCCTTTAGTGAACTTGAAAGTTGAATTTAGAGCACAATTGTAATTTTTATTAATATGATATGATTTACTAATGCAGTGAAATTCTGTGCAGTGTGAATGGGGCCTTAAAAATGTCAAATTAGAATCAGAGTTTATATGGAGAAATGAAATACTGCAAAGTTCTTCAGTCACAATGTCTTGTCAGTTTACCTCCTGCTTTCAGAACCAAATTTCTCTTTCCCATGCAGACTCTCAAATGTTTAAAACTGTAAATGAATTAGTTGAGTAATAAAGACATAACATTGCATTTTAAAAACAGCATTAGCCTTTGTTTTAAAAAATTATTGCCAAAACAATAAGAAATACCAGGTTGGTTTTTATTATTAGGAATTAACAACTTATAGTTAAAATAGAAATAATTCCAATAACTAAAAGTTATGAGTACTTCCTAACTGGTAGACAGTGTGCTAGCTTTTTATACACATCATATCTATCAGTAGGCGTTATTGTCCCCATTTTACAGATGAAAATATTCAGGCTCAGAGAAGAAAAGTAACTTGCTCAAAGTCACAGCACCAGGATTGGAGGCGAAGTCTGTATGAATTCGAAGTACATTCCCTTAACTATACTCTTAATAAACCAAAGTGCTACAACATTGTATACATACAGATGTTTTAAATGTTGTTATTGTTATTTCAGTATTATCAGCTAATTTTTAGAATATATTTATATGTAATTCTTGTGAGTTACTTGAAAATATCAATAATAACTTATTTTTTTATTTTATTTTTTTATGGAAGTATACTTGATTAACAATAATATTAGTTTCAGGTGTACAGCATAGTGATTCAATACTTTTGTAGATTACCCTCCATTTAAAGTTATTAAAAATATTGACTAGGGCCTC
>NW_020172492.1:6220948-6254580 GCF_003031525.2 Neophocaena asiaeorientalis asiaeorientalis
AAATATATATATATATATATATATATATATATATATATATAGGCTTTTTTTCCCTGTGCTGTACAATATATCCTTGAAGATCATTTATTTTAAACATAGTAGTTTGTACCTCTTAATTACCAACCCCTTTTGACCCTTTCTCCTTTCTATCTCCCCACTAGTTTGCTCTCCATATCTGTATGTTTCTGTTAGGTTATATTCATTCTTTTTTTTGTTTGCTTGTTTTTTTAGGTTCTATATATAAGTGAATACATACAGTATTTGTCTTTCTCTGTCTGACATTTCACTAAGTATAATTAATACCTTCTAGGTCCAGGTGGTTAGGAGCTTGGGTTCGGGAGCTGAATCTGACTTCTGTTTTCAATGTTTAATATTTATTTGTTTTGGGAAAATTATATGGCTTCTCTGTTCTTTACTTTCTGCATATATAAAATGGATAAAAATAATACCACTTCACAGTGCCATTTTGAGATTTAAATGAGTTCATGTTTGTAAAGCACTTAAAAACATGCATGGGGGCTTCCCTGGTGGCGCAGTTGTTGGGAGTCTGCCTGCCGATGCAGAGGACGCGGGTTTGTGCCCCCGTCCGGGAGGATCCCACATGCCGCGGAGCGGCTGCACCCGTGAGCCATGGCCACTGGGCCTGCGCGTCCGGAGCCTGTGCTCCGCAGCGGGAGAGGCCACAACAGTGAGAGGCCCGCGTACTGCAAAAGCCAAAAAACAAACAAACAAAAAACATGCATGGGAAAATACATACTCAAAAATATTAACTATTATTATTAGCCTTCATTATTTAGCTCTGCAGATTTAAAGTAACATGGCTAAACATTTTATTATAACTGTGATCTACTATCAGCATGCTGCTATTATCAAACTAAGTATGGTTTAATTACCATAATAATTATTAGAATTGTGTTTTTTGAAATGAATAAATGCATAGAAGAAAGTAGATGAATTTGTTTAAAAAACTAAGCTTCAGATGTGAATTTCAATCACTTGCAGTTAATTAGAAAAATTATACTTGGAAAAATATATAAATATGAAAGCAGTGAACTAAAGTATCCCAAAAAACAGAATCTAGCTTGCTTTCTGCTATTGATTTTTATACTATAACCACAAAGCTCTGCAGAAATTTAGATATGAGACTGAGAGGTAATCAGTGAGACCTAAATATTTCCTAAGAGAACAACGATTGTTAATAAACTAGCATTTACCTTTTGTGTGAATCATAAAATAAAGACGCTCATGTATTTGTCATAAATAGTTAAATTTTAATGTAATTTTTGTCATTTATATTTTAATTTTATATGCAAAACGAAGAATATTATCAACAAATGTTGGCTGAGAAAGAATAATCACTGGGATTAATATAACTGCCATAGGGCTTCCCTGGTGGCGCAGTGGTTGAGAGTCCGCCTGCCGATGCAGGGGACATGGGTTCGTGCCCCGGTCCGGGAAGATCCCACATGCCGCGGAGCGGCTGGGCCCGTAAACCATGGCCGCTGAGCCTGCGCGTCCGGAGCCTGTGCTCCGCAACGGGAGAGGCCACAGCAGTGGGAGGCCCACGTACCGCAAAAAAAAAAACCAAAAAACTGTCATTGATAATTGATTTTGATTAACATTGATTAAGTTTAGTCTTTGCTAATTTACTAATAAATGGAAAAAAATCACCATTGGTAAGGCAAATTCATACGGATGCACTGCAAACACAATATTGAACCTCAAGCAGAGCAATTTTCAGAAATGGCAAAACATTTCTTTAGACAGTTTATTTTAATTGTCACTATTTAAAAGAAGAATGCCAAAATAATTGTGGCTTAATATTTGAATCTAAAACTAGTGCTAAAGAGCCCTTGAATATATATCATTATATCCAGGTTTTCCCCAAAGTTCATGAGGAATTATACTCTGTAGATGCAAATGCTAATTTATACCTGTTTATTATTATTGGTCAGAAAATTCTGATTACATTTTCCCTAATGTATACATACTTTCTTAATTCCCTATACTGAAATGTTATTAAAACTCATTTTTTATTTTTCATTACAACACTTAAAATTGTTTCTATTTATTATATTCTACTTGTGGTCTTTGGTGTATGGAAGTGTTCTCCTGAAATATGCCTTTGAATTTATAAAGAATTTTTTTTGAAAACCACCTCTGTCACATGAATAAATGCAAATAATAAAAGTTGCTAGAATGGAAAGCTTGTTAAAGATCAACTCATTTTAGCTTTCATTTACATTGCATTGGAGGTATAACAGTGTTAGAAATAAATTTAGACAAAGTCATTATTCTTCAAATACAAGGCTTTCTAGAAATGTTTATGACCATAATCACATTGTTTTCAGAGTAATGAATTTTATACATTACAAAACATCATTTAGATATATTTAAATATTATAAAAGCATTTAGCTATTACAATGGACAACTAAGACAAAGTCTTACTGGAAAATCTGTTCTAACAAAACATATATGTTTGACATACAAAAATAACTAATTGTATTAGAAGTTTTCTTACTTTATACTTAATCAAGCTGGTTGAGTTCATTAGATAATCAATTTTGTTAATAAGCACTGTATGTTTATTGTAGAATATCCATCCTTCATCAATAACATTATCACTACCTCTCTTGCTAGTCAGTTAAACTTATTAACATATTATCTCATTGCAAATAAGAATATAAACACAACAGAGTTACATTTGAGTTCTCTTTAAACCATTATTTTTTCCAAATGGAAGTGGAAAATTGTAACACTTAATTATTAAGCAGAAAATCAATGCCAGAATAAGCCAGTAGAAAAGATCGTGGGAAGGTACATTACAAATAGTTACAGGAAATAAAACGTAGCCAAATAGCTTTTATAAAGACAGAGACACATTTAAGTAAACAGTGTAGGAAATGTCTAAATATGTAGAGGAACTGTCACAGATTATAATCTTGAAAGATCTTTCTAAATTTCTTATTGATTTCAGAGCTGTCAAATGTATATAGAGTATAGAACACATTTGTTCCTTGCTTCTCTTTTAAAATATTTGTAGTGAAATAATTTTTAAATTAGAAATAATACAGAGAGTGGACAACCATATTAAAGGGAAAGTATTGAGTAGAATTTGACATGTGCCTCTATGACTACTAGGAAGAACTATACAAATGGGCACATATAGGTTTAAGAAAAAAATGGAAAATGTGAAGAGTATATTCAGTTAAAACCAAGACTGTAGTTTCTGGTTATTTTATGGTCTTAAACTTCTGAGAAAAGTATTCTTTCAGGAAACATATCATTAATATATTTATGATAATGATTAATGTTATACCCTCATCCAAGATATTTGTAATTAACATGGTAGAAATAGGTAACTTACTGGTGTTTCAAAAACAACTAGTGAGATAAATATTATTTTGACTGTTTGCCCTTAAGATAATATGGAATTTGAACTGCCATTATTACACATGTTAAACAAAAGTCATAAATCCAGTGCCTAAGGGATGGTGGGATTATAAACTAGTTAGAAGTAATTGCCAAGGTATGTACCATTATAATGATTTTATTCCTTTTGCTCTATCATGTAAAAAAGGGATATAAGAACTAATATTTTACAATACCTCAATGCCACTGTGGAAATGTCACTAGAGATATCTTAGATACAAAGGAAAGACTTTAATACTAAGGTTTAAAAATTCAAACTACAGGGCTTCCCTGGTGGCGCAGTGGTTAAGAGTCCGCCTGCCGATGCAGGGGACACGAATTCGTGCCCGGGTCCGGGAAGATCCCACAAGCCGCGGAGTGGCTGGGCCCGTGAGCCATGGCCGCTGAACCTGCACGTCCGGAGCCTGCGCGTCTGGAGCCTGTGCTCCGCAACAGGAGAGGCCACAGCAGTGAGAGGCCCGAGTACAGCAAAAAAAAAAAAAAATTTTTAAATACATTTCAAAAGAACCAAGATACTCTAAATTTTTAAGGCTACTTACTGGTAAGAATATTGCTTATTTTGTATTGAATTGCAATTGCATAATTTTAATGGACATTTAATTTCAATTTTATTTTTATGATTGTACCAGATATCTATTACTGCTTAATGAAGTACTGCAAAATCTAGTGACTTAAAACAGCAAAATTGATTATTTCAAAGTTTCTGTACATCAGGAATCTGGGTAAGACTTTTCTGGGTACTCCCTTCAGGATTTCTCAGAGGCTGAAATTAAGGTGTAGACCCGCGTTGGGACCTCATCTGAAGACTTACTTGGGAAATAATGTGCTTCCAAGCTCACTCACATCACTGTTGGCAGGATTCAATTTACAGAGTGTCTTTGGACTGAGGACTTTACTTCCTCCCCAGGTCTTGGCTACTGGCTGCCCTCGGTTCCTTACTGTGATGGCCTCTCTGTAGAGCAAATTTTACTACATGGCAACTTGCTTTATCAGAGCAAGAACATGAGAAGAGCCAGAGATACTGAGTACAAGCAAGATGGAAGTCAGTCTTCTATCGTCTAATCTCAGAGGTGGCATCCCATCACCTTCACATTATTCTACTTGTTAGAAGTAAGTGTCTAGGTCCAAGCCACATTCAACGGAAGGTGGTTGATTACGCAAGGGCCTGTGTGTCAGGAAGCAGGGCTCATTGGAAGCCGACTTAGAAAACTGCCCATCACAACATAGAACTCCCACTCCAAAAATCTGTTCTTGACACTAATTTACATGTCTTTATTTTGCCAGTCTTTTTTTTCTTTCATTAAGTATTACTACTTCACGACAGGAATTTTAATTGTTTCTATACTTATACCCTGTCAATATTTTTAAGAAAATTTCCTAAGCTATATCGTTTCTGTGCAATACTACTTTTCAGTGCTACCAGTAGTGTGTGTGCTGGTAAATGCTTAACAACCAGCTCTCTGAAAATAATGTATGAGCTTATTATTTTTTGGTACTGATATAAAAGATATATAGAACACAATTTACAAATAATAAAAATATAATACCTTATTGTAATTCCACATAGCCAATTGATTTTCACAGAATGCTTTTATTGATTTTTCCCAACCTCTTGTATCTGTAGCAAACTTGTGTTTGCAATTTAACTATGATTTGAAAAAATCAGACTACAAATAAATGAAAGGAAGTCACACATATCATTGATAAATGAGTGTGCTTTGGCATGAATATTATTTAATAATTTTGCCTATTTAGCCAAAAGGATGAGAGTTAAATAATAAAAACATATTTTGGAAATTCCCTCATTAGTCAATGATATAAAAGGGTTCTTCACTGAATCAGATGATAGTGTTTCGTTATTAGGAAAGTATTTTCTCTTTTGTGTTTGTGTGTGCTCACCACGTCATGACTACAGTCATAGCAGCTTTTTAAGTTTAATCTGCATTATTAATATTTTCCCATCACTTTCTTAAGTCTAGGCAATCAACAAAACAGTGAATCAAGTGTAAATGATGGTTTAAATATTACCATCGTGGCTGATATCAATCTACCAACATGATGTCACTTAATAGAGAGTTGGAAAGAAGTGCAGTAATACTACAGTAAGTCTCCTACATACCAGCCTTCAAGTTGTGAACTTTCAAAGATGCGAACGAGTGTTCACATGTACAATCATGTAAGTTAGTTCACGTGTCTGGCATACATTGTGACGTGTGTGCATCCTCTACAAGTGGTTGTGCAGCTTGCCTTCCATCTCCTATTGCTAACGATCCTTCAGCTCTAACATCTCCCACCTCCTCTCCCCCTTCCACTACAGTAACTCTTCTTGCTTGTTCACTCGATGCCAGCCCCTGGATGTCAGCTCTTGTACTGCACTGCTGTACTTTTCAAGGTACTGTACTGTAAGATTAAAAATTTTTTTCTTTATTTTTTGTGCTTTTTTATGTATTATTTGTGTGTAAAGTATTATAAACCTATTACAGTACAGTATCATAGAGTCAATTCTGTTACTCGGGTACCTAGACTAACTTTGTCAGACTCACAAACAAATTGGATTTATGAATGCACTCTTGGAATGGAACTCATTCGTGTGTTGGGACTTACTGTATTATTTAATATTTCACCATACAGATACAATAAACATAATTTCAAGAGCATAGATCATGATTAACATAGAAAACATATAATAAACTGGTGTTTTGAATATTTACCACCTCTGCTTTTGATAATATATAATTGTGTATTTATATAATTTAATTTTAAGTAATGACTGTATTTTAAAACAAACTTGTGAAACCTCTGAAAATTTAGCAATGGACTCTCATGAGCCAGCATAAGCCAAACTCCAATACATCAGTGGTTATTTACACCATTTAAAATATATATATACATATATAAATATTTATGCTTTAAAAAAATAACTGCTTGGTTTTTGCTTATAACATTTTCTGCCAAAATGAGTAGTAAATTGATTGCCAAT
This sequence comes from Neophocaena asiaeorientalis asiaeorientalis, assembly GCF_003031525.2. Classification (NCBI taxonomy): domain Eukaryota; kingdom Metazoa; phylum Chordata; class Mammalia; order Artiodactyla; family Phocoenidae; genus Neophocaena; species Neophocaena asiaeorientalis. The sequence continues at coordinate 6,227,362 of NW_020172492.1, forward strand.
CATTTTGAGAAAAATGAGAATTTCCACATATATTTTTCATTGCTACATTATTTACTTGAACAAAATGGATGAGAATAAATGTTTGCTACAGCTATTCTCAAGCAAACTGTCATGAAAACATGAAGAAGGTAGAGGTTATGGACATTAATTAACTCTGCTAACCCACAAATTGTCCCCAGCTTTCTCATTTGTAAAATGAAGAGAAATAATATTTATCTCATTAGGCTGTTTACAGAATTAAGTGAATTAATGTAGTCAAAGATGCATTGGGAAATTTATAGATCAGGAACTGAGAAAGCAAGAAGTGCCTCAACTAATATGACCCAGTGACAATTTCAGAGAACCCCTGTGTCATTTTGAGGAATAATCTCTTTTTATGCCACAACTCCTGGCCCCTCCATATATGAGTAAACACAGGAGTCATGTGATGAGTCGGCAGCTAAGTTACTTCATCTGAAGTGCAGAGTGTGGAGACAGGACTCAGAACAGATTCTGATGTAGCAGTAATACCTCATGCAAGGAAATACCAGATTTTATATCATTTCATTTTGAAACACTTGGGACAAGCATGTTCTTCAATGCAGAGAAACAGGCTCAACAAATATTCATGGAATTTAATATTCATTCCCTAAAGCAAAATAATCCTGCCATGGTAAAATAAGCAATCTGTTTCTATACTGCAATGGCAATATATATCTAAATCTTGAGATATATTGCCTATGTAATTTGCATTATACAGCTCTAGTAAATCAGCTCTAATTCCAATTTTATTTGAAATAAACTTCAACATGTCAATGCTAAAGCGTTCTGTAAGCATCAAATAAAAAATAACTGTAAAATTTACATCCTATCATTTTCCATGTAGTAGAGTAAAACTTATTATGTTAAGTACTTTGTATCAAGACAGTCAGAAGCAGTTTCAGCAAACCTGCACTTTGGAGCCTACACCACCATATCTGTAAAGATTAGAGTTCTCATTAAATCTTGTTTCTAACAACCTCTAATACATATTCTTCTATTCAATATATAAACATCAGATTTTTAAAAAGTTTTTGTTAGTATTTTCATATGGAAGATGGAATTTTGGCAAGCAATGTTATCCTAAACATGGCATTAAATCCCATTACCAAGTTATAATATTGGTCACCAAAAATCAATGACCTAAAATGTAAGATCAGTAAAAATTAATTCCCAATCTTAGGAAAGTACATTGAAATGCAAGTTTTGCTTTAAGTCAAGAACAATATTGTCAGATAATTAGAATAGCATATAAAGGTACAAATTATGTCACAAACAGGGGAAAGACTGTTGAAAACCCACTTCAAGGTGAGTTTATGGCATCCATAATGCAAATCCACAATCAATATCCAACCAATTCTAACTTGTAGGGTCATGGAATGTATTTTATTCACCAATTCCAGAGGGACAGATTATAGTGTCTTACATTTCAGCTCTCTTAATTCACTGGCTTTGGACAAGTACTTAACGTATAAGTGCTTCAATTTCCATATCTGTAGAAAAGAGATTATTACAGGATTAAACTTAAAGGCTCGATATGAAACTTAGATAAATTGGTATATGTAAAGCACTTAGACAAATGCTTAACATTATTGAAAGAAGTCAATAAATGTTATTTATTGTCTTATTTGCTCATATGTAAGACAATGCAATTAGTTAATTTATTGCTTTATTCAAGATCTAAACCAAAACAAAAGTAAACTCTTTCAACTTCAAATTATAATCCCATTCATTTGTAAATTAGTATTTGGAACTTTAAAATCAGATAGCACAAAATAAGCAAAGAGCTTCTGTAGATTTCATACATTAGCATCATTACCTTTGGGGTGACTATCCTTTCTTCATCAAATTGCAAGAGTTCATGCTCCAGAAGAAACAGGTGATGTATACACTACCTACTAGTTATGTGTTTTATATATTATTCTTTATTAAAAACAGTGAAGAGAACATTATAACTTTAATTTTAAACTGTCCATTGAATTTACAAGTAACTATGAGATCAAGCATAAAGCTATAGATATTCAACCAAGGCCATATGGTATAAAAAATACAAAATTTCCAATTATATTGAATAAAAAAGTAAAATAAAAAGCCAATCTTTAACATGTTAAAGGAATATGAAAATGTAGAGATTTTTCTCAAAAAATAATATAGACATGCAGTTAGTAAGAAAACTAAAGAAAATACTAGTGCTCTTGACTTTGTACTAAAAGAACAACATTCCAAAAGCCACAGAGTATGAATACATGTTTAGTCAGAGACCATTTCTCTAGCTTAATTTTAGACTTAGAAGAAAATAGCCATGATCTTTGGTAGAGAATAAAAAAGAGACATTTGTTTATATGCAAAAGACTTAATGTTGTGTTTTGCTAGAAAGACTTTGAAGCTTAGAAGGGCTTATTGCGGGGCTGATGCTGAAAGCTTGGCCTCTGTGCACTGGTGCTAAATTGAGTCTCAGAGACAGAGCTTTGGGTGAAGTAGGAAAGAATGGCTTTATTGCTTTGCCATGCAAAGGGGGACCGAGTGGGCTTGTGCCCCTCAAAACTGTGTGTCCCAACCCAGAGGATTTGATGAGGAGTTTTATAACAATGGTTCAAGGGTGGAGTTACCAATAAGGATCAGGGTATGTGCAGGACCTGTACTCCTCTAATCTGGCCTCAGGTGGTCTGATGAGCTTCTCTGGTTCTTGAGCTTATCAAACTGTGAGCTTCTCTCTGGAATGATTGCTTCATCAAGTAGTTTGTCTTCCATTTGTTGGTGGCTTTAATTTTGCAGAAGAGCTCAAAGATATTATTATGGGTATCCCTTGAGGTAGAATCAGGATGCTGCCCAAAGGCTGAACTATGGTTTCTTGGCTTCTCCTCCCTTGTCCCTGCATCCCCTCCCTTCCCTGATTAGCAGCTGTTCCTGAACCCGCCCTTTGTAACTCAGGGAAAGTCATGGAGGCTGGAGTCTGCACCGTACAAACAAGAAATGGGAAACACAGAAATGCTTCCATGCTCAAAAACCCCACAGGCTTGTGCTCAGTTTCAGGACCAAGCAAGGAGAATGGGCAGTTCATGCTCAAAAGAACCAAACTCCCTGATGGTTTTCAGTGAAGAGTTTTAAAAGGCAACATTTAGGGTAATGGCTGCAGGATGTGTGACTTTCTTCTGATTGATTGGTGGTGAGGTGACAAGGTAGTGGTCCAGGAATATCAATCATCACTTTCTGGTTCCAACCAGTCTGGGGTCTCAGCATGTAGTTACCATTCTCCACCTGGGTGGGGTTCTTTGTTCCTGCAGAGCGACTCAAAGGTGTGTATCAGATTGTTATGTGTAGCCCTTGAGGAGGAACTAGGACTCTGTTTTTTCACTGCACTATTGACTGCTTTTCCTTTTCTTCTGCATTCCCTCACTTCCATAATTAGTCACTGCTTACATCTGCCCTTTGGAATTCAGAGAAAGTCTGGGGAGCTAAATCCTTTTTTCTACAAACAAGAAATGGGGACCACAGAAAGGCTTTTGTGTCTGGGAGGGCACAGCATGGCCCTGCTGGGTTTCATGGTTATCTGTGTGGGAGGGAACAGGAAATAGCAGGGTGAAGAAATGGGGTGAAGATTTTTTTCACCATAAGGTTCACATGTATGTATACTGTGAAATAAAATTCATATTTTATGGCAAGATGAGAAAAATTTTAACAATTTTTCTTTTCCCGTTTGGGTCTATGCCCTTCCCTTTAGTGTGTGCTGTACATCTGCCTTTACCAGACCTCCTTAGGAGATAACATTTGTCCTTAATCTCATCAAGGGTCACAACTCCTTAGGAGATAACCTTCCTTCTTAATCTTGTAAGGGACCCTGATGACCCATGACCCACTACTTGCTTTGTACCTGTAGATCTGGATTGTGTAAACTATCAATAATACATCATTTAATGTACAGCCCTTTGTCTCAAAAACTTACACAACCGTGCTTTGACCTTTAATGGGCAGAACAGTTTTTAAAGCTTTCTCAGAGACTATTACTGGGTTATAATCCTTGGTTTTGGCCCGAGTAAAATTTTCCATTTCTTTCTTTCGATTGACTGCTTAATTTTTCATCAACAATACACATTTTAATACACACACACAAATACACTTTTGTATACATGTTACCTCATGAAGCTATTATCTATTGTTATTAAATTTTGAAAATTAAAAACTAAATGAATAATTATGTCTAGTAAAGGCAAAGAAATATGATCATCTAGAAAATAAAGTATGTAACATAATTTAATAAAATATTGACAAAGGTGGTGAGGTTAAGGGAGATTTGGAGTTCCTTATCTAATGCCTTCTCTCTGTGCCTGTTTTTAAGATGGAAGATCAGATAGGGCATTTCCTTCATGGCAAGTACAACATAACCTCTCCTTTATGAATTGTTTATCACTTGTGTAGCCAAAAGTTTGCCTTGATAATCTGACCTCTCTTTTACTGATTTCCCTCTACCTGTGCTGCCCCTTGGGCATCCTATTAAAACAGTCATCATTGTCATCTTTTGCTGTTTAAGTACAATGATTAACCCATTTACTTTTCAACACAACCTCTTAAAAGATTTTCCTTGTTATGCTACTTTACTGGTGGAACTTGTAAATGTGGAACTTGAATCACAGAGTGGTTAAATAATAAGGCAAGTGTCACACCATGTTAAACAGTGGCATCAATATTTCAATTTAAGCTCTTAAGCAGTGTCCCTATAACACTAACCAATTTTATGATACAGTGTTTAAAATACACAAAAAAATTAGAGAGTATAAGAGACACATGAATTCACCATCTAGACTTATTAAATTTTTACATTTCAACATATTTGCTATAGACTTTTTTAATGGCAAGTTTTCTTGAGAGGTAAATTAAACTAATTTACTTTTTTTCTCTTAAGTTTTAGATTCATTGTAACTGTTGACATTTCTTCTAGCAGTTCATGCTAATGACTATTCAAAATGTTTCTTCCCTAGGCCCTGCTGCTACAGCTGAAAGGTGCTGAGGCAGAAAGAAGGAAGGGTTCAGAGAGGAAGACAATTGAGGGCAGAGACAAGCAGACAAAGGAGAATGTTAAGTTTTAGAAGGAAAAAGCAAAATTCACTAGTTCATCCTTATGCTTACAGAGAATATTTTCATGAAAAATTTTATATTCAGAAACATTTTCACTAGTAGACTAGTAAATGAATATAGCAAAGCATTTGTAAGAGAATATATACTTGAATATAGTAAAGAAAAACCATCTTCATAATAATGAATAAAATGTTATTGAATTGTTTGAAGGAATATTCTATTTTGAACTCTTCAATTCATTAGTGGTTCAATGTGTTCTTTGATAAAAGGCTAATAGAGAGAGAGAAGCCAATCTGTGCAAATAAATCAATGCAATTGCAGTTACAACTCCAAAATATCTTTTCAGATAACATCAATAGTTGGTCCTAAAATGTATAAAGAAAAGAAAAACGTAAAGTGCCAAGATAATTTTGATGAAGATGAATAAGTGTTATTATTATCCGAAAACTGGGTTTACCTCTTGGTAGGTGTCGAGCCAATAGAAACAGCCAAGCCAAAGATTGGTAGAAGGAAGAATTTATTATTACTTGCAGCAGGTAAGCAGAGCACTGTGGATCTCTCCCAAAGCAGTGTCCCCTGAACAGAAAAATGAAGAAATTTTAATCTAAGAGTACATGCATATTCATGAAGGGGCTTCAACAGAGGAGAATTCAGCATAGAATTGGATCAAAGATTAACAGAGTCTGAGCTTCAGTTGATTGAAATCAGAAGGGTCCATATCTTCATTACCCCTCCCGCTTTCCCCCTTTGGTGTCCATACGTTTGTTCTCTACATCTGTGTCTCTATTTCTGCCTTGCAAACTGGTTCATCTGTACCATTTTTCTAGATTCCACATATTCAAGCATTATTAATGCATGCAATCAATAGGTTAATATTAAAATACTGCCTTTTGAAAAAAGTTAATAGTTTTTTAAATATTTGAGTTAAACATTCATCTAATATTTATTAGACATTTTTGTTGCTGCCAAATTATTCTGCAAAATCAATATTTTTTCTTTCTCTCTCTCTCTTTTTTTTGTTTTCTTGTTGGTGAGGTGTGCATATTACAAGCCTTTTTGCTTAAAACTAGAATTTTACCATTACTATCCCCATGATCTCTGGTTTCAAAGACAATTGCTGTCTGTGGTGATGGATACAATATTAATGTCTTTCTTCAAAACAAAAGGGTGTAATTGATATATCCCTGCATGCTGTCTAATTTATCCCCCTTTTATGCTTTTCTAATGTGCTTTTAAAGTATTTCATGTCCATCAAAATTCCCCAGTTACTTAACTCTTAAAAACTTGAAACAATAGTTACATTGAAGTCATTCTTTGCAAACTTGTCAAGTTCATATAAAGCTCAACCATTCACCATGAACAACCATGAGAGTTAATCTACAAACTGATGCTGATCATTCAAGTTCTAGCATCTCTTGTTTTAGTGAAAAATTATCTCACCTGATAAGCTCTTGCCTATCCCCAATCTCTCCCATTCTCTGTCTAATTAATTGATAAGAAGTATGCTACAGACTTTCTCAAACAACTCTTCTTCTTCTATACTGGTTTCAAATTTGTTGTATTCATGTGGCTAGTTGTATTTCCAAAGAGGCTTTCAACAATATTCCCCACCCTCCATAATCTTCTACACTGTGAACTTACCACTCCCCAAATAAAAGTGGTATCTAGTTCCTCTTTTATTTCTTTATCTATGTTGGCTTGGGACTACTTTGACCAATTGCATATGGCAGAAGTGGTGCTGTGTGACTTACAATGCTAAGTCAGAAAAAATCAAACTATTTCTGCATGGGTCTTCTGACAGTCAAACATTCTTTGGACCATCTTTGGACACTTGGATGTTTTGGACACTTTCAGACACAACCTCCACATAAGAAAGCCTTCTACACTGGAACCATCAGGCTGTAGGGGCTCTATATAGCATTGTTAGCCAGCATTAAGTGCCACATACCAAGTTATTTTTGGGAGATGATGGGAATAAGAGAAGTATTTCAAATGTGTTTTATTTGTTTATTTTATAAATTTATTTATTTATATATTTATTTAAATTTGGCTGCGTTGGATCTTCGTTGCTGCGTGCAGGCTTTCTTTAGTTGCGGTGAGTGGGAGCTACTCTTCATTGTGGTGCATGAGCTTCTCATTGCAGTGGCTTCTCTTGTTAAAAAGCACGCGCTCTAGGCATGCAGGCTTCAGTAATTGTGGCTTGAGGGCTTCAGTAGTTGTGGCTCATGGACTCTAGAGCGCAAGCTCAGAAGTTGTGGCACAGGGGCTTAGTTGCTCCGTGGCATGTGGAATCTTCCCGGACCAGGGCTCAAACCCATGTCCCTTGCATTGGCAGGAGGATTCTTAAACACTGCACCACCAGGGAAGCCAAATGTGTTTCTTAAAGATAGTGGACATATTAATTTTGGCACTCAATTATCAATATACAATAGATATTCAATAAATATTTATTAATGCATGAATTAATGAATGTAATTGAAATTAAAATATTTAATATACATAACGATTTTTAATAATAGGAGTTTCTAATAATTTGAAAATTCTACTGTTTGAACATGAAAACATTCAGGAGTTTTCATTTCTCTCAGTAGAAATTCTATGACAATGGTTAGTATTTTGGAGAATAAAAGTTTCATCTAAAATACCAAAATTCATTGGAAAGAAGATGCCTAGAATAAGAGAAATATTTTATATGTAGATTTTAAAGCATCATGTCAGAAATATTAAATTTGGCACTCTTAATTATCAATATGGGTCCTAGGATTGCTAATTACTTTGCAGTGATCAATTCTAATGATAAATTTAACGTCTAAGAATAGCTCAGAGCTTGCTTTCATCTACCTTATATACATATAGGGCCTAAAATATCACCTTTGGAAAAATTACTCATAGTATTGATTTTGATTATTGCACAGGACAAAGTATACTTAAAAGTAAGAAATTTCTTATTGGATTATATTTAATTCTCAGTCTTGTAGAGTAGATTTGTTGAGTCCAAGTTATCCTTGGAGTGACTTGATATGACTCATCAATTAAGAATATTGGATGAGTTTCATGGTGACTAAAAACCACAAGTTATAAAATTAATGAGTCAAGTATTTAAATTAATTTTGGATGGCATATTTGACAATTATTGCTTAGTGTGTCTTAATAAATCAATGATCTATTCCTTCCATGAGAAAAGCATTTGCCTTTAAAATAAAAAATACAAAACCAAGGCTTATTCTAACACAATTCTTTTCTTTTTTAATCTTGTTACAGCATTTTTTTTCCAAAGGAAAAAGCATTGAGAGAAAATTGATATGATTATACTTAATCTTATGAATGTTAATTTTCTAGAACTCCTTCGAATTTCACTTATATCATAAACAGCCACTTTATTGTCATAAAATATCTCTATAAGAGTCTTTTTTTCCCCTTTTACTACTTAAATTCTAGCTAATGATTTTCCTGTTACATTTTCCTGGTACAGCAAGTTAATGTGCTGAGTTTCTTAAGAATTTTAAAGTATTTCTCATAATTAAGGCTATTTGCTTAAACAGATATGCACAGGCATCTTCAAAGCATGATGAAATTTTCAGGAATGATAAGAAAATGAAATGGCCACTTAAATGTGATTAAATGTCTGAGTTATGACTAATAATTACAGATATTATGATCATTGAAAATTTACATTTTAAAATTATGTCATGATGATGTCTTAAACTAAAATGCTAAGTGTAATATTTTCTGTCTAGCATGAGTAAAGCAAATATCTCTTGAAATTTTAGTCCTGAGAAAAATTCAGTTGTTCAGTTAAGTTTCTGCCTTAATTGTAAGGAATTAACTGACTTTGTAAATTTTGGATTTATTATTCCTTTTTTGCTTAGTAAAATATATGTAATGCTACATTAAAGAATTATGGTAGAAATATGGAAGTACTATAAAATGAATTCTTGTATTATATAGATCATATACTAAGAACCATCTTGCGTTTATTTTTTTTATTATTATGAAAACCAGACAGTAAAAAGAGATTAACTTATTTTAGCATACAATATCATATTAAGATACCAGGAATTTTTAAAAATCTCAATATAAATTCTGCATTGAGTAATCCAATTAGTATATTAATTGTGATAATTGAAGGAAATGCTGCTTTCTTCCTTCCTAATGGTTATATGTTGCATAACAGTGTTTTAAGTTGTATTTAAACTACAATAATGTCACAATCACTAACTTTTTCATGTAGAATATTTATTTGAATGTTTCACATTCAAAAATGTTAATATCAAGTATACTTTCCATATATTTCATATTTCTAAAAATTGTATATTCAGAATTTTCCCCACAATATACTATATAATTTTTTCTAAATTATTTTGGTTATTCAGACTTACATTTAGCATATCTTCTTTCATGGCAATTTATAAGGAATTATAGGATAAATAAGTTTTCTTTCTGCTTTTTTGCAAATTATACATGATTTTGGATCTGGAATTTTCAAAGTATATATATATTTATATACTTTTTTTTTTTTGGCGGTACGTGGGCCTCTCACTGCTGCAGCCTCTCCTGCTGTGGAGCACAGGCTCTGGACACACAGGCTCAGCAGCCATGGCTCACGGGCCCAGCTGCTCCATGGCATGAGGGATCCTCCTGGACCGGGGCAAGAACCCGTGTCCCCTGCATTGGCAGGCAGACTCCCAACCGCTGCGCCACCAGGGGAGCCCTTATATACATTTTTGTATATTTTTAAGCAGCCAGACTGCACTTTTGGTAACAATTATAGTACCAGAAACAGGGTAAAGTGAAAGTGGGGTAACACAAATAGTTGAAGAAATAACGACTGGGACATTCCTAATTTAAAATAAAAATAAAAATACCTCAACTGGGAAATCTAAAAAGTTCATTCAACACTAAGCTGGATAAAACCAAAGAGGATCACATCAAGACACTTCAGCGTTAAGTAGAAAATACAAGGTTAAAAAGAAAATCTTGAAAGCAGACATGGAAAAAGATGCAATATATGTAGATAAACAATTATATGAATATTGACTGACTCCCCAGGAAAGCAATAGAGGGGGGGAAAACAATGGAATGATATCTATAAAGTGCTGGGAGAAAACATACACACACACACACATGCACACAACTGTCCAACTCAAATTCTATAAAAAGTGTAATTATTCTTGAAATAATCTTGAAATAATGAGGATAAAATGAATATTTTTTCAGAAAAATGAAATGTGAGAGAATTAAATACATAGCCACAGTATAATTCCTTTAGTTCTTATTCTTTCGCTATTTTTATTATATATTTTACATTTATACCTAGCATTTCCCCTTGATACAATAGTATAAATTATCCTACAGTCAGTTGCTGTTATGTGATACTAGTTTTCACACTTATCCACATTTTTTATATTTTCCTGTGGATCTAAGTTAAATCTGGTTAAACTTCCCTTCATTCAGAAGAACTTCCTTTAATATGTTTTGTAGTCCGTGTTTGTATGTGATGAATTCTCTTATAAAGTTTAGTATAGTGTGCTTCATATTTAAAATTATAACAAAAATTTTAGAAGGGACATACAGATAAACCTAGTACCTTAGAAGTCTGAGGTTGTATTGAACATATAAAAAACTCCTTTGAAACTGTAAGACTTAGATGTAATGTGCAAAACAAAATAATAGCCTGTGTTGAATTGGAATGATTTATCTCCCATTCCCCCAGGGGACTGGCCCAAAGCTCCTGATCACAGGTGTTCCTCCAATTGGCATTCATTGAAAAAGTCACCAAGCTCTATCCCCTAAACTTTCATCTCATCCTTGCTGTACAGGGATTAATATCAGCAAATAAGACAGTATTGCAAATTACATGGCAAAACCAAGTGCCTTGAGACTGTAGCTGCTGCAAAGTAGGTATCAGATCATGAAGTATGTCATGAAACTATTTTCTGAAAATCTGTACTTTTTCCATTTCCACACACTTTTATTTCATATCCATTTAAGTAATCAAATATCCATTCAATATATCCAATTAAATATCCAATTAATCAAATCCACTCTAGTAATCAAAGTGATTATCTGGATTTTTCTAGTTGCTTCATGGTTTTGCTTTTTGAAGATTCTTCATTCTCAGAAAGATCATTAGGTTATTTTTTATAAACAATTACAACCTTCCCAGGCATGGTCTTTCTATATATCAAATGTAATTGCCTTATTCTTTGAATCATAGGTTAGTCCTTGGCTCTTATTTACTATTTGTGTAATATTTATGAAATATTAATATTATTACTAATAATTAATGGATAGAGATGAAATAAAAAATGAATGGACATACTGCCCTTTCCGTTTTGAAGTTTAAAGTGTGCAGTTCAAGAAGTGGTTCAGAGCCCTCTTAGATAGCCTCATCCACCAGAGGGCAGACAGTAGAAGCAAGAACTACAATCCTGCAGCCTGTGGAACAAAAACCACATTCACAGAAAGATAGACAAGATGAAAAGGTAGAGGGCTATGTACCAGATGAAGGAACAAGATAAAACCCCAGAAAAACAACTAAATGAAGTGGAGATAGGCAACTTTCCAGAAAAATAATTCAGAATAACGATAGTAAAGATGATCAAGGACCTCGGGAAAAGAATGGAGGCAAAGATCAAGAAGATGCGAGAAATGATTAACCAAGATGTAGAAGAATTAAAGAACAAACAAACAGGGCTTCCCTGGTGGCACAGTGGTTGAGAGTCCACCTGCCGATTCAGGGGACGTGGGTTCGTGCCCCAGTCCAGTAAGACCCCACATGCTGCAGAGTGGCTAGGCCCGTGAGCCATGGCCGCTGAACCTGTGCGTCTGGAGCCTGTGCTCCACAAATGAAAACTTCCCTAACATAGGAAAGGAAATAGCCATCCAAGTCCAGGAAGCATAGTGAGTACAATACAGAATAAAACCAAGGAGAAGCACGCTGAGACACATAGTAATCAAATTGTTAAAAATTAAAGACAAATAAAAATTATTGAAAGCAGCAAGGGAAAAGCGACAAATAACATACAAGGGAACTCCCATAAGGTTAACAGCTGATTTCTCAGCAGAAACTCTACAAGCCAGAAGGGAGTGGCATGATATACTTAAAGAGATGACAGGGAAGAACATAAGACCAAGATTACTCTGCCCAGAAAGGATCTCATTCAGATTCGATGGAGAAATCAAAAGCTTTACAGACACGCAAAAGCTAAGAGAATTCTACACCACCAAACCAGCTCTACAACAAATGCTAACAGAAATTCTCTCAGTGGGAAACACAAGAAAAGAAAAGGACCTACAAAAACAAACCCAAAACAATTAAGAAAATGGTCATAGGAACATACATATTGATAACTACCTTAAACGTGAGTGGATTAAATGCTCCAACCAACCGACAAAGGCTTGCTGAATGGAGACAAAAACAAGACACATATATATGCTGTCTACAGGAGACCCACTTCAGACCTAGGGACACATACAGACTGAAAGTGAGGGGATGGAAAAACATATTCCATGCAAATGGAAATCAAAAGAATGCTGGAGTAGCAATACTCATATCAGGTAAAATAGACTTTAAAATAAAGAATGCTACAAGAGACAAGGAAGGACACTACATAATGATCAAGGGATCAATCCAAGAAGAAGATATAAAAATTATTAATATATTACACCCAACATAGGAGCACCTCAACACAGAAGGCAATTGCTAACAGCTATAAAAGAGGAAATTGACAGTAACACAATAATAGTGGGGAACTTTAACACCTCATTTACAATTGCAACAAAAAGAATAAAATACCTAGGAATAAACCTACCCAGGGAGACAAAAAAAACTGTATGCAAAAAACTATAAGACACTGATGAGAGAAATTAAAGATGATACCAACAGATAGAAAGATATACCATGTTCTTGGATTGGAAGAATCAATATTGTGAAAATGACTATACTAGCCAAAGCAACTTACAGATTCAATGCAATCCCTATCAAATTACCAATGGCATTTTTTACAGAACTAGAACAAAAAATCTTAAAATTTGTATGGAGACACAAAAGACCCCGAATACCCAAAGCAGTCTTGAGGGAAAAAAACAGAGCTGGAGGAATCAGACTCCCTGCCTTCAGACTATACTACAAAGCTTCTGTAATCAAGACAATATGGTACTGGCACAAAAACAAACAGATCAATGGAACAAGATAGAAAGCCCAGAGATAAACCCACACACCTATGGTCAACTAATCTATGACAAAGGAGGCAAGGATATACAATGGAGAAAAGACAGTCTCTTCAATAAGTGGTGCTGGGAAAACTGGACAGCTACATGTAAAAGAATGAAATTAGAACACTCCCTAAGACCATACACAAAAATAAACTCAAAATGGATTCAAGACCTAAATATAAGTCCGGACACTATAAACCTCTTAGAGGAAAACATAGGAAGAACACTCTTTGACATAAATCACAGCAAGATCTTTTTTGATCCATATCCTAGAATAATGGAAGTAAAAATAAAAATAAACCAGTGGGACCTAATGAAACTTCAAAGCTTTTGCACAGCAAAGGAAACCATAAACAAGACAAAAAGACAACCCGCAGAATGGGAGAAAATATTAGCACGTCCAGAGCCTGTGCTCCACAATGGGAGAGACCACAACAGTGAGAGGCCCGTGTACCGCAAAAAAATAAAATAAAATAAAAAAGCCACATGTACCCCAATGTTCACTGCAGCACTATTTACAATAGCTAGGTCATGGAAGCAACCTCAATGCCCATTGACAGATGAATGGATAAAGAAGAAGTGGTACATATAAACAATGGAATATTACTCAACCATAAAAAGGAATGAAATTGGGTCATTTGCTGAGACGTGGTTGGAGCTAGAGACTGTCATACACAGTGAAGTAAGTCAGAAAGAGAAAAAGAAATATCGTATATTAATGCATGTATGTGGAACCTAGAAAAATGGTACAGATGAACCGGTTTTCAGGGCAGAAGTTGAGACACAGATGTAGAGATCAAACATATGGACACCAAGGGGGGAAAGCCACGGGGGGGTTGGGATGGTGGTGTGATGAATTGGGCGATTTGGATATACATGTATACACTGATGTGTATAAAACTGATGACTAATAAGAACCTGCTGTATAAAAAAATAAGTAAAATAAAATTCATAAATTAATAAAAAAAGGAAACTTCAGGATAAAAAAAAAGTGGTTCACACATCATACATAATTTTATCTCAATAGATTTCCCACTCTTAAAAAATTCCATGCAAGTATTTGAATACATATTAATAACATAAGGATTTATTCTAATTTTTACCATTAGCAGTTATTTCTGAAATGTTATTTCATTCCAGAAGATATTGAGTTTTATTAGTTTATATGGAATAAGTCACATTTTGAATGTATAATACAAAAATATTTGAAAGTTTAAATAAGCTTACTGCAAATTTCCAGAAAGCTTATAAAATTAAAAACAAATTTAAGCCAATTGTGAATTTTTTCTATGTCAAAAAGTTCCTACTTCTTAGTTTTCTGTGATATTTAACATTAAATATTAACATATTTTAAATTAAATAAACATATTTTAAAAAGTAGGGGACAGTGGTTTCAAAGATGTTAAGTGAAAGCTTCAATTACTGTTTAGAATAGTAAGAGATTCTAAAGAATTATCATTGTCACTGGCAGGCATAATTAGCCTTATGATCATTATCCTGAAAACTGCTGCTCTTGGAGTTTGTTGTGAATCATCTAAAAATGATAACCAGAGAAACTGTGGACCCATAAAGAGATACTTTCACTAATAACAACTATTAAAAAAAACATTGCTGGAACAGACTTGTCACTGTGAACCATCAACAAACAGGAGTATTATCAAAAGCATGAGAAAACATTGAGCTAATAGACTATACCACTCTCACCTTCCCCCACCATAGTCAGAAGAGTCAATATCTATTTCTGAATTCCTGAAGATGGGGATCAGAACGTTGCTTCTTTCATTAAAATTCATACTAGGCATATTGATTCCACAGTTGTCTGCAGACTTTTAGTAAAGCTATATGTGTGTATGTGTGTGTGTGTATATATATATGAATACATATATGTATATGAACACACATATCAATATATATGAACACACATATGAATATATATGAGCACACATATATTCAAATAGCTAGGAAGAGAAATATAGATGTTGTAGATACAGATATAGATCTAATGATTTAATGGAGTAATAATTAAAATTAAATATTTCAGAAAGAGGCAGAGAGATGAGATTTTCCTTTAATTCTGAAATTGAGACCTGAGCCTAAATTAATGAAAAAGCACTATATTTCCCACCTTTTAAGTTATAATACCCATTTTTAGCAGTCAAGGCCTGCCCCCTCCCTACAGATTTCACTCTGAACTGTACATTTGCCCAAATTACCATGACCACCCTTCTCATCAACAGTCAGAGAAGAGGGAAGAAAGTATATTGATTTGTGGAATTGACCCACAAATCAGGTTATTTCCTCCTCTTTGTAAAGGAGGGATTCTTCTCCTTCCAAAAGCCAACCGATAGAGATTCCAGAAGATTCTCTCTAAAAGAGGAAAGGCCAGTCCCCTGAGTGGATGTGTGTCTGCACAGTGGCCACGCTCTCCAGCACCTACACCAACCTGTGCAGAGGAAAAGGTGTGGGAGACTTTACTGCAGTCAAACCCCATACCTTTCCACAATTTGAGTCTCTCATGGTGTGACGGCTCACCGAGGCAGGTAGCTGGGCTTGAGCCACCTTGCTGTCGCTTCTAGAAGAGGCACTCACAAGTGGAGAATAGCTCTTTGTATGTGAGGTGCACCTCATTTGGTGAGAACTGGAGAAGAAAGAGAAGAGGAACATTAAGTCTAGATAAAGCTCCATTTACTGTATCAGGGAACATCAGGAGATGGTGGCCCCCCAGACTTCAGGAGAACCTACTCAGTACCCCATTGCAGAAGCCAGCTATGAGGCTGGTGAGGGCTCCTCGGTAACGCTCCCTCAGACAAGACAACTGGTCACCACAGACCCCTAAATGAGATCCACCTTCTCTAACTCTTTCCTGCCCCAACACCAGAGCTGAAACGCACGGAAAAACTTTCCTCCTCTACTTCAAGCCTATTGAAATATAAGCAAATGAACTAAACTATGAGTAGAATTTCAGTGACGTTTTAAGACAAATCAAACTGAAACTTTGATTATGAAATAAGACTATTCTATGAAAATTAACTGTAAACTTATGAAACAAGGCCCATTTGTTATTAGACATGCTAGTGAGTGATAAAAAGAGAAGAGTCTACATAACACAATCAGGAGATCAAATTAGAAAAATAAAACAGATCCATATTTATGCCCTCGTGTTTAGAGATTCCCCAGGTTAATACTAATTTTTGTGATCTCCAGTATATTCTTACCATGAACTTATGGTATAATTTTAGTTGTATTTATTTTTACAAAGGTAACTGACACTTAGCTATGTTTCAGTATTTTTATCTTAGTCTTTGGTTAGGATTTACTTGTTAGTAAATAACCAATTTAAAATAAAAGGAGAGGGAATTCCCTGGTGGTCCAGTGGTTAGGATTTGGCACTTTCACTGCTATAGCTCAGGTTCAAACCCTGGTCAGGGAACTAAGATCCAGCAAGCTGTGGCCAAATATAAATAAATAAATGGAGAACTTAAACTAGATGAATCATTTTTCTCTAGGAATTATTTCACACTGAATACAATCATTCCTTAATTAATCTGTTTGTGACTCTATATTTTAGTACTTAGGAATGCTTTCAATTGACACAAGTGTAATCTGAATTAAAAAGTTAATTAAATAAGATGTTTGTTTTCCCTGTGTAATGGTGGACACCAGTAATGTTTTTCTGTTTCAAACATTTTCATACCAATAACATTTCTCTAGGACTCTCAATTAACTTACTGGTATTTCCTTCTAAAATACAGAACTATAAAAGCCACTTGATTCAAGGGTATACTAATAAATATTTAACCAAAATGGAGTACCAATTACATTCAAAGGGCCCATCAAATTATTATTTTCAAAGGTAAATTGCTTGGGAAACTTGAATATTTCACAATAATTATTTTCCTCAATTTCTAAAAATTAAATACAAAATTAAAATTTTGAATAATTTTTAAGCATAAAAAGCTCAATCAATCGTGTATCTGTCTTTAAAAAGGAAAAACAATGGTGTTACTCTGTTACAATAACAAAGAAATCTATTTATGCTTAGTAGAATTTAAAAAATTATCTAACCATGCATGAATATATATATATATAGAGAGAGATAGATAGATATAGATATCTAGATATCTAGATATATCTAGATATATATATCTGCCTGACTGTCTGCCTGTCTGTTCATCTGTATAATCTATCTGGTGTCTGTGTTTTCACTTATGATGCTGTGATCCAAACAAAGAAAAGAAATCCCTGTATTGACGTGTTATCCACTCTCATTATAGAACTTTATTTGGTCAGCCTCCTAAGCCATTCTTTTGTCTATCTGATTTTAAGGTCAGGTCTTATGAACAAGAAGCTATTAATAAGTTTATATTAAAATCAATCCTTGTTTAGGCATTTTAACAGCTTAATCTCTCTGTTTTGCTCGATCTCTCTTTCTGTCTCTCTTTCCAGAAAAATGATGATCCTGTATTTACAATTGTGAAACTGTAGATTACTATAAAACAACTAAATATATTGAATTGTTAATATGTCTCAACAACTATACTAGGCACATTATATAAAAAATTATTTAATCCAAACATGTACAGTTACTATTATAATCCCAATTTAAAGGCAAGGAAAATGAGGTACTGAGTATTTAAGGAATATACCTAATTTACATAGGTAGGAAGCAGCAAAACCTAGATTTAAACCCACATTTTCTCTCGGAGAAGCTTAAACTCCTGACTTTTATGCTATACTTCTTTAAGTTACTTAAAGTATCTGAGTCTCAATTTTCTCAGAAAGTACCCAAGTCCTTTTTTCCTTCATTGAGTTAGTCATTTAAATAGTGTTTACTATGTGCTAGACTACATTTGGATGCAGGCACAAGTATTAACCAGAAACAAAACAGACTGTTTCTGCCCATAAGGATGTTACTTTCTGATTAGTTTGTTATGGTATCACTTCCAAATCTCTGATTCTTTACTTAACTATGTCTAATTGCTGTTAAACTAATCTATTGAGGTGGGTTTTTTTTCTTTATATTTTTGTCTGTGAATTTCTCTGTGGCTTTACTTAATCTAATCTGTCATTTTTTATAGTTATTACTTTCTTCTTGAAATTTCCAAACTTACTCCATCTCCTCAAGCATAGTAAATATAGTTACTTTGACGTCTTTTTTAAATTTTTAAATTTTATGTCTGTTGATTCCCTCTACAGTGTCCCTTCATTTATCCATATATCTTTGAATGTATTTGCAAAATATGATACGTGAGCAACTGTTTTTGGCAGTAGTATCTGGAGGCTCAAATGATGTTTTCTTCCTCAAATGATTATTATTTGCTTTGCCCAGGAGGATAAGGGCAATGAAATCCTGAGTTACTTTAATACAAACTGAGTGTGAGATTTTCTGGGCTACTTAAGTGGATAGAAGTCAGGCTGCACGTGGTAATTGGTTTAATTCTGATAACTTTTTACTACTTTAGTATACCAGCAAGCTTTAGTGTCCTGGTCCAAACTAGTTCTTCACACTGTGGGTCCTCATCTCCAAATGTGGTTTCATTAGTCCTTCAGGACCAGCAAGACTGTACCACCACCAGCTAGTAGCCCCCATCCTGAATAAGAAATGCTCCCAGGCATTTGCAGTCCTTGCCTCTCAATTCCTTTTCTCTCCTAGATCATAGCCTGCCAACTTTTGACTGTATTTTTCACTTCCATGTGAAAGCTAGTTTGAATTATTCTAAAATATGTACTCTACCATTATCAGAAACATAAGACTTACCCTTATTCACCACAAAAAAAATGCTATTTGAAATTTCATCTCATTTGTGAAGTCTTTTGCCTTTGACCTCTGTTATGAAATTGTCAAATTGATGCTTTTTAAGTGGAACACAGAGTGCCCCACAGTGAGCCGCAGATCAACAACAGACCACAAAAGAAACTGAAATCGAGAAATGGATTACTCACATACCCTGGAAGAGGTACCCTGCATGCCTCTGGGCCATATGAGGAGGTCAAGGCAGAGAAAGGCAGGACCTAGAGAACAGGCCTTTATTAGGGTCAGTGGGTGAAGTGCTTTGGGGTTCCTGGGTTAAGGCAGAATTGGTTGATTCAAACCAAAACAGTGGGGTTTTGGTAAGTTATACAGGGCCTTATCTGAAGGGCACAAAAGGGGCGGACTCTGGGAAACAGGAGAAACCGGTGGTAACAGAGCTGTTGGAGAAAGCGCACCAGTTACTTACATTTCCTTGTGAATCTGTAGGATTCTCTCTAGGGCGTGTACTTGTTTGAAGGGCTAGTGTCAGTCTAAAGTCACCCCAAGGGCTTCCCTGGTGGCGCAGTGGTTAAGAATCTGCCTGCCAATGCAGGGCACACGGGTTCAAGCCCTAGTCCAGGAAGATCCCACATGCCGCGGAGCAGCTAAGCCTGTGCACCGTGACTACTGAGGCTGTGCTCTAGAGCCCGCGAGCCCCAACTACTGAGCCCACCACAATTACTGAAGCCCGTGCTCCTAAAGCCCGTGCTCCACAACAAGAGAAGCCACTGCAATGAGAAGCCTGCGCACAGCAACGAAGACTCAGTGCAGCCAAAAATAAATAAGTTTATTGAAAAAAAAAAAGAAAGTCACCCCAGGCTGCTTGGCCAAACAGAAAGAATGGCAAGGCAGCAATTCCATGGAGTAGCTAAACTCTTGACAAACCCATAAAAGCATCTTTTAAAAAGGTGCTTGATTACATCTGACAATATCATTTCACTTGAACAAGTGAAAATTTTTGTTTCTTTGTGTTATTCTTGAAGCTTTTATCTGTTAGATAAAAAGGATTAGAAAGTGTTTTAAATCAGCATTACAAAGTAGTGCTAAGTAAGTACCTATGTGGTAAAATAAACATTGTAATATCTGTCTATATGCATATCCCAGCATCTAATTTGAATGTATTATATACTGCAAATAAAACTTGTTTCTATTTATAAACATGAAGCTTTGTTTTTTTTTCATCAAAGCACAGAGTTATGTTAAAAAATGAGAGGGGCTTTAATACGTATAACCTCTGTTATCTTCAGGAATTGTTAAATATTGTTTGTGGCTATTTCAGACATCTTGGAAACCGAGCTCAGAATGTGATGTTATTCTCTTATGAATACAAGCCCAGGGAGAATGAGTAATTAGTCTAGATCTGGCAGGGTACTCTCATTCTATTAAAAAAGTACTTGAAAAAGTAATCTGGGTGCAGAGACTGACATATTCATTCATTATTCAATTACTCATTTTACACATGCTTAGTTCCCACCTTATACCAGACATAGAACTGACGATATAAATGATATTTAATGAAGATAAAAAGATAATGAATATGATGGCAACTGTAATAACAAAGTTCTTTCATTGATATTAAGAAATCAAGAGATGCCCTAAAGGTTATTTCAAGATATGAACTATGGAGACTGAATTACATATAATAACATGTGATCAGTTGTAATACATAGATAACAGATGAAGTGATAATGCAGAGATAAAGACTTTTCAGTTAGCAACAAGGGCCAAAATAGCTCAAAGAGTTAACTCTTATGATCCATAATGTTTGACACTGGAGTCCACAGTAAGGTAAAAGAACCAGAAAGAACTGGACAAATACAATTTGATAAACTCATGGGTGTACGAAGCTCAATGCTCTGAGTAAGCAAGTTGTGTTTGTCCCAATCTGTTCACAAAATAGAGTCATTATTTGGTAAAGACATCTTGGAAACCGAAATTACATCTTGGAGTCTGGAGAATAACATCATCTTTTTTATGAAGGACTTGCACAGTATTTGCTCTGTGTCGGAGATGTCAAATATCTCGGATTCTTAAGTCAACAGCAAATAATACTTATTATTTATTTTTTTCAATTGAACAAATTAAAAACCAAATATGAAGTCACATTTCCATAACACTGCTGGTTGGTGAAATAGCTGAGATAACAAGACATGAAGTTATAACTCCAAACAGGAAATACATATTAGATGGGAGTTGCCTGGTGGTCCAGTGGTTAAGACTTCGTCTTCCAATGCAGGGGGTGTGGGTTCAATCCCTGGTCAGGGAGCTAAGATCCCATATGCCTCATGGCCAAAAAAACCAAAACATAGAACAGAAGCAATATTGTAACAAATTCAATAAAGACTTAAAAAAAAAAGAAATACCTATTAGAGCAGTTGTTTCCCTGAAAATATTAATATATTAGCTGGCAAAAGACTCAGTTACTATGGGAGGTTTTTCTAGATTTGTCCAGAAATAGAGACAGGAATGAATTCACTTGTGGTCCCAATGAAAGGAATCAGAATTAATTGACTATTTGCCAATGATCAATTTGGGGCTTGATAATTAAAAAGGAGGCCACACACACATATTCCCAAGTACTAATATAACATTTATGTAATTGCTGGTACCATTGAATTAATTTGACATATTAAAACAGTTTCCTGCAATCATTTAGACTTTTTCTGTAAAAAATCTAATTACAACTATCAATTTTATAACCTGCAAATTACAAGTCATATTTTAAATTTAAAAAGCAGTCAAACTCTTTGAAGATTTATCTTAACAATGACAAAGCAATTAGTTGGGAAATAATGTTTTAGTCATCTAATCAACTATTCGACCTAAGAATATTGTTTGCATATATATTTAATTTCTAATGAAATAAGTGAATATAATAGTTTATACTATGTATTTATTTGATTTTTAAAAATACAGTCAAGGCTGTTAATTCTAAACCATCAAATTCCAGTGACTTTGGCAGTCCTCTTTTGAATTCAGTGGTTTGGAAACAAGTTTAAGTAAAATATTAATGATTTCATGGAACCTTCTACATTTTTTCAAAATGAGAATAAAATAATACATTTACTTCTGCTGATTATTAAGGAATGTTCTCTGTATCATCTAATATTTATGTTCTCTGAAAATGCAAGCGCTGTACACTGGTATTTTAAATAACATTATCTTTCCTTAAAAAACCATGTATCTTTCATGCATCTTAGCCATCTGATCAATGGTTGGAAAAGTTGAATGTGAAGCAGTGTCACTGGGATACTATCAGGGTCACATTTAATAGGCTGGGCCCAGGGCCTTTGAATTTTTAATCTAGAATCCTCAGAGATTAATAAACAAGCAGTCTCTCAGTATGAAAGCAATTTTAAATGTTGGGTATCACTTCAGTATTAGAAAACTCTACAACTTTAACTGTGACCTGTACAATTGCTTTGTTTTTCCTGAAAGTTTTCTCTCTCCAGCTCGGTTCAGAGTTTATCACATTATGCTCATTTTCCTAAGTTTGTTTTTTATTTCCTTCAGAAATAAAAAAGAGGACAATGTTAGAAAACCAGTTTTATTTGACAAAAGAAGGCAATATAACCACAAATAGGTTTTGAACTTAATTCTACAGTACACGTTTCACGTTCAATCTCTTGGTAGCAACAGTAAACCATTTCACGTACAGGTGGCAGAACAAGTGCGAGGGCCATCGAACACAGCTAATTTTGCTAATGCATCACAATTACAGAAACACCTGTGCTAAATAAACTTGTCCTATTTCCATGAAAATGAATAGTGCTCAATAACCCTCAAAATATCTCATTTCATGCTGATTCAGATTTCCTCTAACCATTTTTCTGTGACATTGCTTCCACAACATAGCATGGTTTTGAAAAACCAAATGCAGTTTGTTTCCATATGTATATTTCAGATACTTCTTCCTTCATTTTCTTTTTATAAGAAAGCACTGTTTCTTGAAGCTATTGTCATAAACATTCTATAGTTTTAGGCCTGCAGAGAGCAAAAGTGTATAATTTGTTTTAAAAAGACAATCCAAACATCACAGCTCTGCTTATATGGGGTTACACACTATTAAACTGCACAAATAGACTATCAGTGACTAAGAATGACTTGAAACACAACTTCCTGTTTAATGCTCCAAAAGTTACCCATGCCTGATGATGTGTTAAATAACCATAGCTTGTAAATTGTGAGCTAGCAATTAGCGTTTCATTTACCTTTTGTGTGTGTGTGTGTGCGGTACGCAGCCCTCTCACTGTTGTGGCCTCTCCTGTTGCGGAGCACAGGCTCCGGACGTGCAGGCTCAGCGGCCATGGCTCACGGGCCCAGCTGCTTCGCGGCATGTGGGATCTTCCCGGACCCGGGCACGAACCCCTGTACCCTATATAGGCAGGCGGACTCTCAACCACTGCGCCACCAGGGAAGCCCCCTCATTTACCTTTCAACCAGGGTAGTAATCTACATTTGTCCTTCTAGAATCTTTATCCATTTAACGGTAAAAACGCGATAAACCAAAACAAAACAAACCTAAAACCTCTGGTGTATAAGAGCTTTTTATTTCAAACCAAAACCACCATGTGAAACATACAAATTACTTAACAACTGTTAAACTGGGGTGCAAAGTTAGTAAAATATGTAATAAATATATCTAGAGGCAGCTGAATGGTAAGCCTAGTAAGTATACAGTTGATAGTATTTATTTAAGAGCAGTGTTGACAATTATATTTGAGAAGTTGAATGATAGTATGCAACATATAATTCAAAAGATAAAGTGCATGAAATTATCTGTATCACTCTGCATAACAGATGTGAAAAGCTTGGGCAGTATGCCATAAGTAAGTATACTGATTTGGGTGCCTGGCTCACAGGAGCTGCTAAAACATGTTTGTTACCCAGCTATCTGACAGAAAGAATGAATGTGTGCTGTAAGCAAACCCCTTTCAGAAATGAAGAAAATTATTTTCTATATGAGTGCATCAAATCTTCATTTTGCTTTCCAAGTGCAAACAAAGTTTTCAGTTTGGTGAAGTAAGATAAAGTTTTGCTTAATTTCTATATTTATCTTATGTTCTGGTTTAGACATTTGCTTGGAAATGCAATATAATACTCTGCATCCTTGTCATCAGGAAATGAGATAACAGTACATATTCCAGGATTTGAAGCTAGAGCATAAAACAAGAAAAGACTGAAAAACTGAATTACAATAAGGTGGTATGAGGTACATTTATATTCTCAATTTTTAAATGTTTATTATTCAGAAAGCATATGCAATAATAGTCATCTTCTATAAACTGGGATTTTATGGCAGAGTCACCTATATATATTAGTGCATGTAAACCTCTACGAATTTCTACAATACCAAAACAAGGAAGCAAAATTTAGATTTAATATATATATTTTTCTTTTGAATTTTATTTTTCTTTTATACAGCAGGTTCTTATTAGTTATTCATTTTATACATATTAGTGTATACACGTCAATCCCAATCACCCAATTCATCACACCACCACCACCTCCGCCGCTTTCCCCCCTTGGTGTCCATACGTTTGTTCTCTACATCTGTGTCTCTATTTATGCCCTGCAAACCGGTTCATCTGTACCATTTTTCTAGGTTCCACATATATGCGTTAATATACAATATTTGTTTTTCTCTTTCTGACTTACTTCACTCTGTATGACAGTCTCTAGATCCATCTACATCTCTACAGATGACCCAATTTTGTTCCTTTTTATGGCTGAGTAATATATATTTTATATAAAGTTGAAATGAAACACAAGATTGCATTATCTACAAATTCTTCTGTCTATAAACGGAAATTATATTAAAAAATGAAATGACAAAGACAACTTAAGTCTGTGTTTTTTATTAAGGAAACCTAAATTTGTATGGGTTAATTATTGAATTAAAAAACTAACTTAATTCAAAAAAATTAAGTAAAAAATTACTTAATTCAAAAAGTTGAATTAAGTAAAATTCTCAATTTATAGACATATCAGTTTATTGCATCTTTTTAAACGTAACATATACTCCCCTACACAAGGAATGCTATATTCACAATAATGTTTTGAGCCAAAATCTTAAATCTCTAAAGTGTATTTCAAAGACTTTTCCAAGAGGCAGAGTTTGGGGTTATGCCACTTGAAGCCAAGGAATGCCAAAGATGGCTGGAAGCCACCAGAAGCTAGGAAAGAGGCAAGCAAGTAGATTTTTCCCCAAGAGCCTCCAGAGAGAACCAATCATGTTGGCACTTTGACTTTGGACTCTGGCCTCTTGAACTGTCAGGGAATAAATTTCTATTGTCTTAAGCCACCTGGTTTGTGGTCATTTTTTATGGCAGCCCTAGGAAATTAATACAGCATGTTAAAGAAAAAGAAGAAAATTATGCATTAAATGTAATTTTACTTTTAAGATAACTCACATTGACAGTAAATGTATATTCTTCCAAGATTCATATACAGAACATACATGGATAGTTTTGGAGATCCATGACATGACATTATGAAATCAATAAAATTCTACTATTGACCTGCCAAATGAGTTATTCTTTCTTTTACCATCCTTTAAAACTAATAAGCAGAAGCCATGAGCCTGTGAAAGTGCATGTATTCATCTATTATTAGTTGATATCTATAGTCCATTGACATATTTAGATTCTTTATTCTGTACCTATACAAATTGGGTTTTGTCTTGCACTCATTTAATTTTAGTGCATTACAAGTTTATCTTCATCTGTCTAATTTAAAGTTTCTCAAAAGTAAATAATTTTGCTTTAGGAAACACTCAAAAGATGTCCATCCATGTTCTCATAACAGATTCTTCTATTTAATAAACACTTGCTTCCATTTTTCCTTTTCTATAGATTCTAAATAAAATCTGCAGCACTTGCAATGTAAAATCTGTTCCAAAATTTCTATTTCGTATCGTCTATAATGTAACATAAAAATTTCTTTATCTTCTTTTTCCCCTCAATCACCAACAATTTACTTTAAAAAGAAAAAAAAAATTAAACGAACAAAGCAAAAAAATTTTTCCATATGTCAGGCACAATGATTGGAATTGGAGATTCAGTATTGAACAGGGCAAACGTGTTTCTTCTCCTCATTAACCACTTTTTCCAATGAAACCTACTAAAAATTTCTCAAACAATATCATCCATACCATATGATTATCTGTTCTTTTTATTTATTTATTAGAATGAAGAAAATCAGAAGGGAATGCATAAGTGAGTGCAATGATTTGGTTTTTACTGAATTGATATTTATGATCCATTGCAGCTGAATGCAATGATTTGAGCAAAACATAATGCTTTTAACATTTACTCATTTTCCCTTCTATGGTAAATAACTTATTTTCAAAGACCAGACCCAGTTGGTTGGACATCAAGTAAAATGATTTTCTAAACAGATCAAGAATGGCCGTCTTGTTGCTGTTCATTGACAATCCCAGTCTTAGAGATGATTTCATAAATGTGATCAAGACATGGGGAAATACTCTGCTAAGTTCCTACCCACCCACACAAACACACACAGGTGCCTAGACACACATGGGGATAGGGAAAGAATGAATAAAGTTTTCCTCTGTTGGGAGGCTGAATTAAGACAGGCACAAAATCCTTGAATCTGACACACTAGTCTTTACAAATAATCATGGTAATAGGAATTATGCTATTTTTCAGAGTTCAAAGGAGGAATAATTTCATTCCTGGAACACATGTTGGTAAAAACAAAACAGATAAAACTCACCCAAATCATATCAAATTTAGTTTTATTCCAAAGGGAAAATTCTCAAATCATGTTCTTATGCTTAAATTCTCAAATATTTAAGAAATGAGTCCCAGGTATACGCTTCTTCCCCAATAAATTTGGAAACATTTGATGTGACATTCAGATTCCATGTCAAAATCCCTCTTTCTTCCTTAAAGACCTGCTCTTCTAGAGGGAGTTAGACACTGAATCAAGAGTGTAGCTGGAGGCCTATCTGGCTACCAACCTTGCCTTACTCTGCCAGTTGCCAGGTTGTCACCTGAGTCACCCAAACACAAAGGAGCCCCTGGTTATCTATACTGTCTGCTTGCTGCAGGGGAAGAAATGGCTTTTTTTTTTTTTTTTTTTTTTTTTTTTTTCCG
>NW_020172492.1:6254617-6270847 GCF_003031525.2 Neophocaena asiaeorientalis asiaeorientalis
TGCAGGGGAAGAAAAGTTTTTTTTTTTTTTTTTTTTTTGCTGTACGCGGGCCTCTTACTGTTGTGGCCTCTCCCGTTGCGGAGCACAGGCTCCAGACGCGCAGGCTCAGCGGCCATGGCTCACGGGCCCAGACGCTCCGCGCCGGACCGGGGCATGAACACGTGTCCCCTGCATCGGCAGGCGGACTCTTAACCACTGCGCCACCAGGGAAGCCCAAGAAATGGCTTTTTGAAGCTACTTGGGGTCTAAAGGTTATCTGAAAGGCATAAGTCATAACAAAGATTGTGCTTTCTGTAAGCACAGTGACACAAAATATTACATTTCACTTATTCAGTGCAAAAAATTTCAGTCTAACGTGCTTTTGGCAAGATGTCAAAAAATAAGCAAATGTTGACTGAATTTTTTATTTACATGGCTGATAGAAATAGCATTATGGTATCAGGCAGTGTGCAACCTACCTGCCACAATTTCTATTCTCTATCATTATTTTTTTGAAAAGTTATGCTTCAAAATGCATCCTTACAATAATGACCCTGCTTGTATGTACTGTTAAGTATACTTATATAAACTAAACTAAAATTTTAGGGATTTTCATATTGATATTAAAAAAAAGTAAGGATCATTGCTCATTTATCTTTCTAAGCACAATATTTCTAAACTGCTTGATTTTAAGATACGTCCCTTTTAATATACACTTCATCAATTTCCATGAAAAGAGATCATTAAAATATGCATATAGAATATTATTGCTCAGAGAAAGGATTCTGAAGGCAAAAGAGAAGTATTGGAATATCAGGTGTATTTATTTTAGTGAAAGTACATAATCATAATGTTTAATTTAACAAGTAGTCTGCTTAAATATTACCAGTTAGGGTTAATTAGGGTGTAAACCCATGTGAATGGCATTTACCATCACTATCACACAATGTAAATACTTCAACTTAAAATGACTTTCACAAGCATAGCATTTTCTTATAAAGATAGTGTACTTTTGTGAATGAAGTTACTAAAAAACACTACACGTAATTTTCTTTTCCAAAAAACGTGACAGAAATTGAAAAATAATTTTTAAAGTTTTATGAACATCTTTATTTCCTTAATTAAATTTTGTGCTACTGTACCATGTAAGATAAGTTTAATTTTGCATTAGAAGTCCAGATATTCCTTTTAATGGCTTCAAAGAGGAATGTGAAACCTCTTTAAGTTGCTATTTTACAGAAAATATTCGCTTCTAAAATTTACACAGCATTTTTTTCCCCACCAGATTGGGTAAGGATAAGTAGACTATCCCTACATAGAACATTTCTAAAGTATTTTTAAAGAAAAAAATAACCATAATAAGAGTAACGTAGTTGAGAGATTTTTCATATCACATTTTCTAAATCAGCTTCCTGAATATATGGATATTCCATTATGTGATTGAACTGCTTCTGCCTTACTTTTAAAGGTAACAAACCTAGATTTCTAGTACGGCATGAACTTAATCTAATAGACAAATGAATTGAACATAAACTACTCAGATTCTTTTTATACTATAAACTGAATCAATTACAACTATAAAAATAGGAGTCGGTAGTTTACTCACTTTTTTGGTCAACGATTTTCTGCATAGCCATGTGTTCCAATGATAGAAGGATTACACAAAAGGAGAGCTAGCTATATTTTCAGTTTTGCTGATAGACACTTGGAACATTGAGGTATCAAAGGTCTAGGAAAGGAGGAAGAAACTGGGCCATCTGAGAGAATCTCCATTATCAATATTTAGTACACTGGAACAGAAATATTCAGCTATACAACTCAGAAGAGGTATCACATAGAGCATTATTGAAAGTAATGTATCTAAAATAAATAATATGTAATTCTGTTTCAGGCTTGGGCATATAGAAACTTTATATTTTCTATAATAATTACCAAAATAAAACTTGACTGTGCCATTTCCAGTACTGTTCTCTGACAAGGTGTCTTTCAAATGGGAGGCGTACCCTTTTTATTTAGATGGATACATGAACTTATTAGATCCCTACATATTTAATAGCTGTATTGATGTCAAATCAACTGTTCAATAAGACCTAACTTTTACTCATACATTTGTTTACTTAATAAATGGAGCTCTTGCCTATGACGTAATTGACAGAATTCAACAGTATATGTAAATAAATATAATTGATAGAAACTTAATGTTCTAAAGAAGCCCATAATTTAAGTAATGATAGCATTAATCCTAAGCATCTAATTATAATACAGTATAATATAGTATGATACAGCATATAACATATAACGACACCATACAACATGACGTAACATAATGTAACACAATATAATGTAACAATGTAATGTATGACAATATATGTAATATTTGTAGTACATAAAAAGTACTATAGGGAACATTTTTATTCAAGTTAATACTCTGAAGTAAATAATCTCCAGTAGTGCTGCAGGTAGTAAAATCAACAGAGTTTGATGAATTTTTTCATAAATAATGTGATTTTCCTATAAAAATATCCTGTTTTAGGACTGCTTAGGCATATTAGGCAGTTTCCCTGATGGGCATCCTCTATACATTTCATACAGGACACTGGTTAATCTGAGGCACCTTATCCTAGCTATGGGAAATGGATAGGCTGAAGGAGTGAATTAGGCAGTTCTTACTTCATCACATCTTTCTGTGGTGATGGCACAGCATAATATGTGGTCGGACTGCGGAATGGCTCAGGGCATCATTACTTGTTAATGCTTTTTCAGGGTCTTGACATGTATTGATTTCAAAATCACTGATTAAATAACTCTAGTCCTCTCCAATTCATGTTGTCACAAAACCTGTAACTATTTTTTATTAGAAAAAGGCTAGAATAAAGAAGAATGAAATATTGCCATTTGCAGCAACATGGATGGACCTAGAGATTCTCATATTAAGTGAAGTAAGTCAGACAGAGAAAGACAAGTATCACATGATATCACTTATTTGTAGAATCTAAAAAAAATGATACAAATGAACTTATTTACAAAACAGAAATAGACTCACAGACTTAGAAAACAAACTTATGGTTACCAAAGGAGATAGTGGAATGGGGGAGGGGCAGATAAATTAGAAGTTTGGGATTAACATATACACCATACTATATATAAAATAGGTAAACAACAAGGCCCTACTGTATTTCACAGGGAACTATATTCAATATCTTGTAATAACCTATAATGGAAAAGAACCTGAAAAAGAATATATATATATGTGCATATATATATATACATATATATGTATAACTAACTCACTTTGCTGTACACTTGAAACTAACACAACATTGTAAATTATACCTCAGTTTAAAATAAAAGCTTAAAAAAAGGAAAAGACTAGAATAAAGTTTTTCATGTGTGTTAGTAGAAAAAGCCCATGTAGTAATTTTGCTATTTCTGATAACTGTAACTGATAAACTCAGTTCTTATTTTCCAATTAGTGTATGGTTACATTCAGTAGATGAAAACTATTTTCATTAAGAGATTAAAAAAATAGTTGTACTAATGGCTTCTTTTTTTTTACACTTTCTATTTCAGATTTTATGGTTAAAATGTAGGTTGCCTGGCTTCCCTGGTGGCGCAATGGTTGAGAGTGCGCATGCCAATGCAGGGGACACGGGTTCGTGTCCCGGTCCGGGAGGATCCCACATGCGGAGCGGCTGGGCCCGTGAGACATGGCCGCTGAGTCTGCGCGTCAAGGTTGCCATATAAAAGAAATAGTACCATGTCATCACTTTAACATATTGTAACTCTTAACAATAGGCAATGAAATAACAAAGCTATAATTCAATTAGAGTGAGTGGACAACTGATTGAAAAATAGTACTCACCAAAGATTTTAAAATTATGACTTTTTAATTAACTGTGTAATGGATTTTACATGCATTGTTTCTGATGTCATAATTCAAATGCATTATTGTAATATCACAAGAGTACTATAGTACGAGATTTTATTTTATATTTATCTTCATCTTACCATGGGATACACCAAAAGATGATATATAGAATTATTTTGTAAGCTGATGATTTCCAAATATGTATTTCTATCTTGGACCTCTTCTGAAATCATTATATATATATATATATATATATATATATATATATATAACTCACCACCACCAAAGTTTAATCCTACCACCTAGCCTCATTTTCTCCTCCCTGGACTGTAATCATCTGCTAATGGATATCTTTGCTTCTATACTTGTCTAGATCAGTCTATTCTCAAAATGGCAGCCCCAGTGAATGCTTTTATGAGCTAGAAACTTATTGCAACCTACCATTGAGCACATAGTAGATGCACAATTAATGTGTACAATAAGTAGGAGTAAATTTAAAAATGAGTAAATCATATAAAACTCTGTACTATGTTAGATTTAAAAGGCAGTGATGGCATGTATTAAGAACATGGCTTAGAGTGTGCAGCTCTACTAGTTTTACAAGCCAAATTTACCACATACAAGTAAAGTGTTATTAAGAAAGCTGGATTATCCATTTTGGGCCTTGATTTCTTCTTTGGTTAAATGGTCTTGACAATAACTTTTCACTAGGAATGCCAAAGCTAAATGAGTTGACATGTAAGAATTTGCATAGTACACTATATAGTCTCTTAGCAATTCTAAATAATATCTATGCACTTATTTTCACTTTCCTTTAATGTTTTCTTTGTACTTTAGGTACATCGTAAACTCTATTAGATATCGGATAGTAAAATGTTTGATAATGATTCTCTGAGCTTCTAGTGACTGTGTGACATTTAAAAGTGTTATTCTCAATATATCTTGGCACTGAAAAGAAGTAATGAATTTTGAACTTGGAAGCTAATCAGGAAGTGAATCTTGCTGTCAAAGCTAGAGGCAGAGATAAAGCATCGGGAATAGAGAACACAGACAGGTAAGTAGATTGGAGCTTTTAGGTTAGAGCAGCAGCATGGAGAAATTCTCATTAACACATAAACCAGGCAGCCAATATTTTGCCAAAATTACTGGAATGAAGCAAAGTCTTTTGCAGAATCTACGGAAAAAGATTTATTTCTTAATGTGAACTTTGAGCAATTTATAAGGCTAATGATTTCTTGAAATTAGCCAGGGCTGTAAATCAAGAGGTAGATGCTTCAGAAAGATGTTTTGAGACTTCTAGAGGATGATCCAAAGGTCCTAGAACAAGAATTCCGGTAGCTAGAAAACAGGCCATTCCCCTAACTATAGTAACTGAAATTTTTATTTATTTCTAAATGACTAAATTTTCACCTGCAAAGCTTTTTATGTTTAACTTTTTTTAATGGATAAATCTGTGCAGGTATAGATACAGCTTCTTTTTATGATTTCTATCCATATATTTGAGGGTGGATTGCAATCATCCTTATTATTACCAAATGTGGCAATGACAGCTCTTCCTAAAGTCTTAAAACTGAAGGTTCTAGATATTGATCAGTAAAGCCATTAGCATAAACACCATTCCACAGCCCATTTCCTCATTCTGCTGACTGCAAACCTCAACTGACAGATCCATTTCACTCTTGTTTCAAACTCTTTCTATCAAATACTTAATACTTCCTTCTGCTGTTCCCAAAATATTCTTGGAGAATAACTGGCTGTAAATATTCAAATATTCTTTTAAAGTAAGTTATTAGTTTAGTTACATGTTGTGTGTAAAATATTTATTATAATAACTCAACTCTATTTTTTTAAAAACTGATCTCCATTATGCCATTAGTAAATCCTATAGATAAAGACATATTATACATAGTGAGAAATTCAATTGTAAATTATCCTTTACCTAAAAGGCTAATTCCAGGTTTGGAGAGAATTTGAGATTATAAATTCGCAAATTTATGGAGAATTGTGGAGATATTCAATAACAAAAAATTTACAATTGCATATAAAATTACAGTTTGTTCAACTATTCTTTTTTGAATTTTATTTTATTTATTTACTTTTACAGAACAGGTTCTTATTAGTTATCTATTTTATACATATTAATGTATTATTGCTCAACTATTATTATTTTAATTAACTGAAATGACCCTATAATACTTTTTCCTCTATTTTTTAAATGAATACTCTTTTGTCTCTTCACATAAAAGAAACTTTGTAATTTCCTATAGAGACAATGGAAAGATAGTTCAGTCTTATTTTACAGCATGGTTGATTGAATTTTTAAAAATCTTAAATTGATACTGACAGCTTAGTTTAGGAAAGTTTCTTTCAGTTTGTAAATTCTTATAAGTAAAACTATATGGTACCCTCTTTAGTAGCTTCTCACTCAGATTTTTCTTCCTATCCTGGCCCTTGGCTTCTGAGAACTTCAGCCTTGGACGTCCCTAGACTTGGTCCCTGACCCCACCGTTACAGCAGCTTGTTCTGCTCCCCTGGGTCCTTAGTGGGCATCACTAGGAGACCATGAGCCTTGAGCTAGTGACTCCCAAGCAGGACGTCATGCAGAGCCTTCTCCAGAGAATCAAAGGCAGGCCTGGGATGCTGAATGAGGTTCACCAGGGACAGATTTTCTCCTAGGAGGCAGGTAGTTGTAAATGTGCCAACAAATCACTGGACCAGCCTGCACCCCAGGATCATCCACGGGGCATAGAGGAGGACTCCCAGGCCGAACTCCATGCCTCTACACTATGGCTCTGGGCACAAGGCTAGAGCTACTGCTTCCTGTTTAAAATCTCTCTGACAAATGCTAAAATCTGTCCAAGAATAGGACTACATGCACCAATCAAAAATAACTATCAATCACAAAGGAGTTTATATTTGTTAGCCCTCTTCCGCAAACTCCCTGCTGTGGTTCTTGGGCCTATAGAACAATTGAAAATTTTCTTGTATAGATTTAGAGTGGGGGTCACTTTTTCTTGGAGTGTTCTTAGTGTTATGCAAGACAGGAAAGGCCCATCACTGCTAGAATCTTGACTATTGTACCTACTGACAGCTATGTACAGTCCATGCTATTTAAATATGAGTGAAAGAAACAATAGCCGTGTCATTTCTCCCCTTTAAGTTTTTCCTTCAAAAAACCTATGTTCATCTTCATTGTATAATCTTACTGGTATGCATCCTTGACCCCTTTGCTCAGCAAATACCATAAAATCTACACAACATATGACTCAAAAATATTTCCTTCCTAACACACACAAAATTTGTTGGATATTCCGTGAGTTATAGCAGAAGTTTAAAAGTTCATAATTGCTTAAAGAATTCACTGAAAGGAGAAGAAAGTTTGCCTATGCACATTAATAACTCAGCCAGATTTGCTATCAACCTTCAGGGCTATCATCACAAAAAGCTTTTTTTTTTTTGAGTTTTGTGCTATTTACCAATGTTGACACCACTGACAGATGAATTCTGAAAAGTTGATTAACTGTGTTCATAATAAATTTACACTTGGTGTGTGTGTTTGTTCATTTATTAAATATTTATGTAACAGTTGGTATTTTGAGGTAATTGTTAAGATGATCAATCAAAAAGGAATCCCCTGACAAAATGAATAAATTAAATATGACATTCATTCATTTTATGATGTATTTTATAAATTGACCAAGCATATTATGGAGGTTTGGTGGCAAGTTAGAAGCAGAATCCCTATTCATAAATGATTTAATATGTATTAGCTTTCCATGTAAGATATTTCTGCAATGGTATATATTATACAGATGAGTAAAAATATATTTTAAAATATCTTAATTTATTTTTAAATAAAATTTGCTGAGATATAACATATACAAAAAATTCTACTGACTTCTGGTTTCAGGGCAGACATGTAAAGAACTTGGAAGGTGTCTCTTAGGTTCTTACAACAGCAAAAATCTCAACAAAATGAAAATCAATGGCTTTTCCTGTACCTATCAGGTAAGTGAGGCAAGGGAAACCACCACCATAAAATCTGGAGAGATGGTGGAATTTAGAGAGTCACAGGAAAGTTCTGCTTTTCTAGAGCAGAAGCTGCTCACGCCATAGTGGTAGGAACACAAATGGTAAATGACAAATTCCTGGAGACTGTGTGAAACAGCTTGCAAGTTAGAAATTCCTTAGCTGCAGTCTTGGGGGAGTTACCTTACTTTCATGGGGTTAGCCTCCAGGAATCTTACCAGGTTTTCATGGTTAAGATTCAAGAACCCCCACATCCCCTCAGAGGGGTGAGTTTTTAGATAAAACTTTAGAACAATATCCATGAAAGAAACCATAGGTAATTTGGACTTCACTAAAATGAAAACCTTCCACTCCTCAAAAGACATGTTAAGAGAATAAAAAAGACAAGTCACAGAATGGGAGATAATATTTGCAAAACACATACCTGATAAAGAATTTGGATCCAAAATATACAAAGAAGTTTTAAGTCTAACATGAAGGAAACAACTAACCCAATTAAAATTAGGCGAAAGATATGAGCAGACACTTTACCAAAGAAGGTGTACACATGGTAAATAAACATAGGAAAGATGACAACATCATTTGTCATCATGGAAATGCAAATTAATTACTACAATAAGATACCACTATGTACCTATTAAAAGGGCTGATACCCAAAACACCGACACTACCAATTACTGGTGAGAATGCAGAACTACAGGAACTCTCATTCATTACTGGTGGGAATACAAAATGGTATAACCACGTTGAAGACAGTTTGGAATTGTTCTTGCAAAGTTAAATACAGTCTTATACAATCCAGCAATCCTGACCCTCACCATTTACCTAATTGATTTGCATAAATACAGATGGTTACATATATATACACGTGTGTGTGTGTGTTTATACATGAGTTAATGTGCACATGTACCCCCTTGCTCTGTCCACTGAGAGATCCTAGGAGTGACTATACTCTGGTAGCAAAAATCATACTTTTTACCCAGATCTAGGTTTCTAATATCATTTTCCAACAAAGTAACCCCAGCTCCTTGGAGCAATGATTTTTTTTTTTTTTTTTTTTTTTTTGGGTAAGCGGGCCTCTCACTGTTGTGGTCTCTCCCGTTGCAGAGCACAGGCTCCGGACGTGCAGGCTCAGTGGCCATGGCTCACGGGTCCAGACGCTCCGTGGCATGTGGGATCTTCCCGGACCGGGGCACGAACCCGTGTCCCCTGTATCGGCAGGCGGACTCAACCACTGTGCCACCAGGGAAGCCCCACTATAAATGTACTTTTGTAGCTCAGAGTATATTTAGTATATTTAAGATCTGAGTCTAATTCCCTGCATCTAGACCTACCAGTTATCAACTGGGTGCTGGGCATTTTCCTAAGCCTCAATTGTTTATTATTTATTTTTTAACATTTGAGGATAAAACTACTTTATTGTAAAGCTTAAATG
The DNA here is from genome assembly GCF_003031525.2 of Neophocaena asiaeorientalis asiaeorientalis. Lineage (NCBI taxonomy): Eukaryota > Metazoa > Chordata > Mammalia > Artiodactyla > Phocoenidae > Neophocaena > Neophocaena asiaeorientalis. The sequence goes on from NW_020172492.1 coordinate 6,263,929, forward strand.
ATGTATAGACATTATTTGATACCATGATTTTTGGGGAAAAAATATTCTTAAAGGATTGCTACTATAGTTTTCTACCTGCAAACAGAACTTACATAATTATGTAAATCTAGCATTTAAAAATCTTTAATAAATAAATTAGAACTGCGACTCTTTTCCATTTTCAGTCAAAACTAAAGCTCAAATCACCGAATACAAACATTTAGGTTTATATTTTTGTAAGCAGCACATTGATAACATATGTATTTGTCTAATACCAAGTCTGAGGATTAGCTTTTGATAACATCTTAACCCAATTTGGCATTTCTACGTATGCTTAAGTGTCTAGACCTATATTTTGCAGTACATATTTTCCTGATGCTGAAAATGTTCTTTATTTGTGTTCTGAAATATGCTAGCCACTACCCACATGTGGCTTTTTAGGACTTGAAATATGACTGGTGTGACTGAATAATTGAATTTAAAATTTTATTTCATGTAATTAATGTAAATGTACAATAAATAGCCACATGTGGCCACGTGTAAGTACCGAGGAAAAAAAATCTAAACCAAAAATCATTGATATCTAAATAATTCACAGAAGTTTCCCAATTACTCCTATTGTTTTTAATCAATGTCAAAGTGATCATTTGCCTTTTTATCTCGAAACTTTTTCATTGTCCCTCATTTTTTACCCTAGAATATATCTTAGTAGATAACATTATGCCAAAAGGAAAAAAAAAATCACATAAAGCTAATGGCAAACCACAGTAATCAAAAGTTTTTCTTAAACTCTTTGATATGGTTCAACAAATAATTTTGTGTTTTTAGTGTAATCTCTATGTCTTGATTTTATTATCTGTAAGATGCTGATAACACTAGGAAGACCTACTCCATATAATTGTGAATTAGCCAACCAAAGGAACGCATACATGATAACATATCATGTTTTACAAAGCATGAAGTCAGGATAATGAAGTGGTTAAGAGCAAGAGCTTGGAGGTCAAACCAGTCTGGGCTCAATGATTTGTACTGCACCGAACATACTATTTACCTGCTCTAAGTTTCAGATTCATCATCTGTAAAATATCGGTAATAATGCTGAGCTTCAAAGATGTTTGTGTAGATTAAGTAAGACAATGTTGATAAAGCCCTTGGCACTGAGTGCAGAGAGGTTGGCAAAAGGTAATAGCTCAAAAGAGCAGCCGTGTTAGTGTGGTTACTACTGCTGTTGTTATAAAAACATGAGAAATACAACTTCTTTTTCTGAGGATGTTTTTTAAGTGCTGATTGTCAAGTTGAAAGATATATCCCCCAACATATGAATTAAAAAATAATTTGAATAGACTTTGCTTTAATTATAAGACAACTACGGGTAGTGATGATTTTTTAAATGAAGCAGATGGGAATCTCTCTGAAAAAGACTGAAGATTTTAAAAAACTGAAACAGTGAAAAAAATAAATAAAATAACTATAGAACACAAAGGTGATGGGGTGTCAGAAATGGATGAATGTCCTCTGGCTGCACTGAGGCACCCATGCAGTACGTTTTTCAGCAATCTGCGCGTCCTGAGTCCCCCTTAGGCAGTAAAAGTAAGGAGTATAGTTGACTGATCCTAGAAATTATGATTAGTGGCTTGGCAACACAGCCATTTTTGTTGCCTGCTTTTTGTCTAAATTTAACATGGCAAATGTCCTAAATAAGTAAACTTTTCTGAACTCTCTAATGAAAATTAATGAGGTGGCTGGCTAAGTCACTTGGAATTTAGGGGGTTGCAGTGAAGACACATCCTCAGATGACTTTAATTTTTAGAGTTCTTCAAAGAATATACAGGAAAGTAAATGAACAGAAAGTTTTCTCACTTTGAACAGTTTGAATCACTATTTAGCCAGACATAAAACATGATGGTGTTTCTCAGGAGCTTGAAGATCATGGAGAAAAAAAAAAAAAAAAGACGTATCTTTGGCAAACCTCCAGACCAAGACTGCAGTTGCTTCCCCTAGCATCCCACAATTCAGTGGATTCAGCCCACAGCCCTTCAAAATTCTCCTTACATTTCTGTTTATTTCATGGACTCTGATGAGTCATGGTTTCAGCTAACTTTCTTCTCTTCACTTCTACATTCTCGCATCATCTACTTTCTTCCCTGTTTGAGATTTGAACTCCTTTACGAATGAATTTTTTTTTAATAGTCATTCTCTATTATAGGGTCTTTTTGTAATCAAGTAGTTACAAGAAAATGATTAGGCCACTTCCTAGCTATAGATCAGCTGCTTTGGTGCCATTTCCACTCATTGTTCATCCAGCTAAGGTTAGAGCTTCAGGGTTACATGCTACAAAAACACAATTGAAGAATAAAGTGATCTCCAGAGCAATACTGTTAGCTAGCATTGCTCTTGACCTTTCAAGTACAAATACGTTTTTCTTTTTGGTAGAAAAATATATGACAGGTTTATTTGCAGTTTGCTTAGACTCTCATCTGAAAATTTGCTCATTACATAGCTAAAAACGTATGCACATTTTTAGTCATAAACTCCTCTGGGTGTGTTAATGACATGTCAGATCTTACCTGTAATGACATGAAATCCACTTCTTAATTTTTAATCTACCATATTAAGGAAAGTACACAAAAAAACCCCAATTACTTTTATAAAGAATTAACTAGTACATTTGGAACTACATTATTTTCTGAACACAGTTCCATTTTATGATTTTTAAAAATAATTCTCTATTTCAAAACTGCATTTTTGTAGAATAAAGTTTAATAATGTCAGATTCATGAATAATATCTACTTGTGGGAAACACTGTATTACCTGTCAGTTAGAAAATTAATCAAGGTAGAATAGTTTACATTTTGATCCTTAAAGATGATGTAAATGGTATTATTTAATTAATAATATACTAAAAATTACTCATAATTACATAAATCTGAGGCTGAAATCACATTACTTGTGGGTTAGATATTTGGTGATCGAGGTCTTATCAAAGAAAAATTTCATTCAGATATTTCAAAATATTTTGCATAAAAATTTTAGGGCATAATTCATAAATCATTTTCTAGTCAAGACTAAAAACTAAATTTGTTTTTACCTACCCAATGTTATCTACAATGGACGTTTTTGCTAAAATTGTAATAAAATATATAAAAACATAAGGTTAAAGCATTTAGCATAGTCTCTTTTCTGCTATCCAAACAGTTAAAAAATTAATCAACAAGCACTTTATTTTATTATTTATTAATTTTTATTGAGGTAAAATTGACAAATAACACTGTGTTAGCTTCAGGTGTACAACATAATGGTTTGATATTTGTATATATTGCAACATGTTCACAACAAGTCTAGTTAACATTTGTCACCATGCATAGTTATAGAAATCTTTTCTTTGTTTTTTTTTTTTTGAGGACTTTAAGATTTATTCTCTTAGCAACTTTTAAATACACAATAGAGTATTATTAACTATATTCCCCATGCTGTACTTGCCATCCCCATGACTTATTTATTTTATAGCTGGAAGTTTGTACATTTTGACTCCCTTCACCAATTTTGCCCACCTACCTCCTATTTCCAGCTCCACCCCCAGCAACTATCAAACTGTTATCTCTATCTATGAGCTTGTTTTGTTGTTGTTGTTTGTTTATTTGTTTGTTTAGATTACACATGTAAGTGAGTTCATATGGTATTTATCTTTCTCTGTCTGATTTATTTCACTTAGCATAATGCCCTTAAGGTCCATCCATGTTATCACAAATGGCAGGATGTCACTCATTTTTATGGCTAAGTAGTATTTCATTGTGTGCATGTGTGTACATATACATACACCGCATCTTCTTAATCCATTCATCTATCGATGGACACTCCAGTTGTGTGTGTCCATATCTTGGCTATTGTGAATAATGTTGCTATGCGCATTGGGGTGTACATAGCTCTTCAAATTAGTGTTTTCATTTTCTTCACATAAATATCCCAAAGTGGAATTGCTGTATCATATGATAATTCTATTTTTATTTATTTAAGAACCTCTATAGTGTTTTCTACAGTAGCTGCACCAATTTACATTCCCATCAGCAGTGCACAAGAGTTTCCTTTTCTCCACAACCTCGACAAAATTTATCTCTTACCTTTTTTTATAATAGCCATTTAACAGGTGTGAGGTGATCTCATTGTGGTTTTGATTTGCATTTCTCTGGTTAGTGATGTTGAGCATCTTTTCATGTGCCTGTTAGTTGTCTGTATGTCTTCGTTGGAAAAATACCTATTCAGATACCTGCTAATTTTTTAATCAGGTTGTTTGTTTTCTGCTATTCCATTGTATGAGGTTTTATTTTTTAAGTGTATTTTGTATTTAACCCCTTGTCAGATATATGATTTGCAAATGCTGTTTCCCAGTCAATAGATTATCTCTTCATTTTGTTGATGATTTCCTTTCCTGTGCAGAATCTTTTTAATTTGTTGTGGTCCCACTTGTTTACTTTGGCTTTTGTTGCCTTTGCTTTTGGAATTAGATTCAAAAAGTCATTGCTGATACCAATGTCAAGGAACTTACCACATATGTTTTCTTCTATGAATTTTATGGTTTCTGGCATTACAAACATTTATTTTTAATGCAGACACTCACAAGGGATCTGTATTGCTAAATTTGAATTCAGTGAGTACAGGGTATATTCTGACAATATGGGTCTTGAAATTCATCCCTAAGTACTTACAGTGTAATCTTTGGTCGATCATCAGTCAGTAGAGCCACAAAACATGATTCATAAAATAAAAAATGGACACATTAGACATTATAAAAGTTAAAAAATATCTTTTTTCTGGAAGTCACTATGAAGATAATGAAAAGACAAGCCTTAGGCTGGGAGAAATTATATGCAAAGGAAATATCTATAAAGGGTTTGTATCAAGAATGAATAATGGGGACTTCCCGTGTGGCGCCGTGGGTACGACCCCTCGCTCGCAATGTAGAGGGTCCGGGTTTGATCCCTAGGCAGGGAACTAGATCCCACATGCGTGCTGCAACTAAGAGTTCACATGCCGCAGCTAAGGAGCCCATGTGCCACATCTAAGACCCAGCACAACCAAATAAATAAATAAATAAAAAGAATGAATAATGTACTGTCAAAACACACACAAAAAACAATTCAATTAAAAAATAGGCAAAAGATATGAACAAACTTTTCACCCAAGAAAATAACAGCAATTGTGCATTATTATCTGTTGTTGCATAGTAATGTTGACACACTTAGCAGTTTAAACAAAATACCTTTATTATCTCACAGTACCTGTGGGTTGGGAATATTAGCAATGGCTTAGCTGGGCCCTCTGCTTCAGAGTCTCTCACTAGACTGCAGTCAAGATATTGTCCAGGGATGGGGTCTCTTGTAAGACTCACTGGGTGAAAGATCTACTTCCAAATTTAGGTGGTTGCTAGCAGGATTCAGTTTCCTGCAGTTGTCAAACTGATGGGCTCCTTTCTTTGCTGGTTGTTGGCCAGAGGCTACCCTCAGCTCTTTGTCACATGAGCTTCTGTATTCTGTTGATTAGAATTAAGTCACAAAATCACCTCCATGCTAAAAAAAAAGGAGGGAGATTTTACACAAAGGCATGAAATATAACAAGATGTGGGGATAACTGGGGCCATCTCAGAGTCTGCCCGCCACAGTAAGCAAATAATCACATGAAAAGATGTACACTATAGGGTTTCCCTGGTGGCGCAGTGGTTGAGAGTCAGCCTGCCGATGCAGGGGACATGGGTTCATGCCCTGGTCCGGGAAGATCCTACATGCCGTGGAGCGGCTGGGCCCATGAGCCATGGCCGCTGAGCCTGCGCGTCCGGAGCCTGTGCTCTGCAACGGGAGAAGCCACAACAGTGAAAGACCCATGTACAGCAAAAAAAAAAGAAAAGATGCACAATATAATTTGTCTTTAGGGAAATTCAAATTAAAACCACAATGAGATGTTGCTAGCCATATATTATAATGGGTGAAATTTAAAAGGCTGATCATACCAGGTGATGGCTACTATATAGAATAACTGGAATTCTAATACATTGCTTGTGAATATGTAAAATGGTACAACCATTTTGGAAAACATCTTGGCAGTTTCTAAAAAAGTTAATCTTATACCTACCTTATGATTCACCAGTTATTCCACTTCTAGGCATTTAATAAACATGAGGAAAGAAAGCACAAGTCCATGTACAAGAAAGTCCATAGCAGTTTTATTTGTAATAGTCAAAAAACTGAAAAGAACCGAAACAAACATCAGTTTATAGGACAAACAAGCTGTCATATATCCCTACCCAGCAATACAATGGAATGAACTATTGATTTCTACAGCGTTGATGAATGCCAAATAATTAAGCTGAATGAAGGAAGCCAGACCAAAAAAAAAAAAAAAAAAAAAAAACATATGGTAAAAAAAAAAAAAAAAAGAATACATATGGTATGATTCCATTATATAAAATTGTAGGAAATCCCAACAAATTTTTAGCAACAGACAGCAGAACAGTGGTTGCCTGGGGATGTGAGAGAGAGTCTGGGAGAAGTAAGAAGAAGGGATTGCTGAGCCATGTGGATATGCTTGGGGTGATGCAAATATTCCTTTTCTTGATTATGGTTTTGCTTTCCTGGAGTACACTTATTTTGAAACAAATGTACTTTAAATGTGTGCAGTTTAATTTCTCCCATTACATACAAAAAACATCCATTTCAACCCTAATTTTGTTTCTGCCTAGTTCCCTCTTCAGAAAAAAGTCATCCAAAGGATTGTCTAGACTCAGTTTCAACTTCCGCTTTTCCCACGATCCTCTTTAGTCAGTTTCAATATTTTCCATACTCTTCAATCAAAACTTCATTTTTCAAAATCCCAGTGACATCCATAGACTAAGTACGGAATCCATTCTCATCTTGCTTGACCTAACAGTAGGATTTAATGCAGTTGATC
>NW_020172492.1:6270893-6376929 GCF_003031525.2 Neophocaena asiaeorientalis asiaeorientalis
ACCATTCCTTTTTTATTTTAGCATACCACGATCAACTGATTTTCCTCACAGTTTCATTTTCTAGTTAGTTCTTAGTCCCAGACCTTTAAACATTAAATTATATAAAATGCTTACAGCACTACTTTTTAAATTATTAAAGAATTATTTTAAAGTATACAATTTAAAAATATTATTTAAATTATTAAAATTGTCATTTAAAATGTGAGAATAAAATTCTGAGTTGAAAAATGGGTATTATGCTCTGAGAATATGTAATTTGATATTAGGAGAGTCAGTTAATTTCCTTAGTACTTAGTTTACTTATCTATAAACACCATATCCTTTAATTCTATTATTAATTACATGTGGTAAATTAATGACTCATACATAGTCAATTAACCAGATGCATCCCTTCAGTATGGCATAACACAAATAATTAATAAAATATGTGTTGAGACATAGTAGACCCTACTTTACAAACTAAAATTCAAATACATATGGATATATTATCTTTTTTTACAAGGGTCTCCATATATAGAGACAAACTCAAGGTTGTATTCTACCTTTTACAGTGGTATTCATTGTACGCTTTAATTATAAGAACATTTATATTTATATTATTCACTTACTTATTTCACAATTTAGAGATGGCTCGAAATGAAAAGAAAAAATTTAAACTATATGTGTTAAAATATATTATCTCACATAAAAAATATTTTGACTTCACTGCTGTCCCCTATCAGAATGTATGCTAACTAATTAAATGTTATTTTAAAGGACTTACAAAATGAAGATTAAATATTTTCCAAGTGTAGTTTGTAAAAAAAAAAAAAAAGAAGAAAGAAAAACAACACGACACCCCTTGCTCTTGCTGTTCCTTTCGTTCCCTAAATTTATAGCTAATTTTCACGAGTCATAAAGTTCAGGATTACACATCCCCCCACCCACAATACTTCCCAGCTTTTAAAAGAGCTTAACAATTTATTATAGCAATTTAGCAAAAGTACTGCTGCTTCCTGTCAGAATTTACTGGCATCTTTGCTCACAAGCTGAACATAAAATATGTCAATGTGACCCTTATCAGTATCCTTGACGCTTGACATTGATTGCACATCTCCTTTCCTCCAATTTTATGTGCATGTTTGATAGATCAGCTAAACCTGGAATGCCTTTAAATTTCTATAGTGAAATTCTTGGATTTGCAGAAAACAAATTCCTATGAGAAGAACAATATGTTGAAACAAAACAGAAAACTTAATAGAGATGATTTATATAACCTGCTAAAAGATAACAAATATTAAGCTATATTTAATAATCACATCTAACTTTAAATCAAGTAATTTATAATTATAGGAAAAGTATACAACAGAATTTATGGGATTCCTTCCTCAAAGAAGAGTGACGTGTGTTATTATCATTCTCTGGTCCACTTCGTATTTCTCTCACTAAATTATCCAAGAATAATAATAGTGATTTCTCTCCAACGCCCTCACTCACTTTTTTTTCACATGCAAAGATGTGGACCCCAGTGGAAAATAATATCTAGGCCCATCAACACCTTAACAGTTTGTTCATGATACTATAAATGAAAACTGTTTTCCAAATAATGTTAGTATCTGTCTCTATCACCTCTGTGTCATCATTTGCATGATCTTATAAGATTTAGAAGGCCCTGAAGGCTGCCGGTGATTTTGTACCTTTGCTTAATAACTTCATGTGACATTAGCATCAGTAATCTTCACTATTTACATGCCAATAAAGCTCATATATTGGGGAGTTTATGCTCCCAATAGAATATTGTAGGAAATGAAATTTATTTGTAATAATGGAAAGCAGAGTTTTTAAGGTAATGAGGAAGTTATCTTTACCATTTATCCTTGATTTTGAGGGTGAAATTTTTCAGTGATTTATTTTACCTGAAAAGTTCTTAATAAACTTTATTAAAATAAAACTGTTATAATATTTTTCTTTTATTATTTATTTGTGTATCCTAATGTCAGAGGTGAAAAGCCCAAACTAATATAGAGAAAATTTAATTACAAATACAAGAAGAATGCTAGGTTGTCTGAGGGAAGAATTTAGACAACATAAATATGTATATCATTGTATATATATATATATATATATATATATATATATATATATATATATATATATATATATATATATATATATATATATATATATATATATATATATATATATATATATATATATATATATATATATATATATATATATATATATATATATATATATATATATATATATATATATATATATATATATATATATATATATATATATATATATATATATATATATATATATATATATATATATACACACACACACACACACACACACACACACATGTATGGTGGTGTATATTGAAACTTATTTCTCTAAGATACTGATTTTATTTAAAATTTGAAATTATTTTCGTTTTAAATGTAACAAATTTTAAAACTTATAGAGTGATAATATAATCGCACATGTTATAAAAGGCACACAGTTTATTACCTGATAAGTCAATTATTCTGTTTGGAGGCTAGCAGCATTTTACTTCCTTATTGAGACTTGGAGTCTCATTAATAATAATATCCTTTATGCAGAGGACCATGCCCTGACAATAGCAGGCATATGTAGCATGAGGTTGTCCTCACACTGTGAGGCCCTCTCCACTCTGAGTCAGATGAGGCTTTTATTCCTCATACTCTTTGTGCTTATTTGTATCTGATGTAATATCTTCCAAAAGTGACCATGACAACTACATTTTTTATGTTCTTCCTTTGTTCTCACACAAATACATCAAAAATAACTTTAGTTTTTAAAATGTATTTCATGCTTTTTATCTATATTCCTGTGGAATAATCTGGGTCCATATACTTGTGCTCCTCTAGGTAAAACAAGGTAAACTTCTGCTCTCTGGACTAAATGCCTACGACCACTGCTCTTTCAAGCATTTTTTTTTTAATTAGAAGTGATCAAACGTATATTAATAACTTTTCTTTTCAAGTTAACCACATTTATTTCAAGAGAAAAATTAAATATTTGGCTCTTGTTATCAAGAATTATCTCAATAAAAACTGTGTATTTAAAAAAAAACTTTAGAAGAAATTGAAAATACCCTTAAGTTACTACTTTAAAAAAAGTATACTCTCATTTCTTCCAAATTTCACAGAATAGGTAAATTCCATCAATTTTGTTTTAAAATTTACAAAATTTTTGAAGCCTTCAACATCAAAATGTACAGTAGCAGAGCTAAAATAATGAAGAAACAACAACAGAATCAAACCAGTAAAAGGATTCTATAGACCCATCTAACCAAAAGTACAGGTACGGACTCTTGATTCAAAGATCAACAAATCAAATTCATAACATATGGTATAAACCCCCCAGAAAAGTCAAATAGGATTTATTATACTTGAATGAAATTATAGGTTGAGAGTCAGAAATCAATCAAGTTAACAAATCAAATTAGTGGTTGTTTATGAGGAAATTATACTGGTAATGTTGCATTATTTTGCAAGGTATTTAGAGGAACACACGGTATTCTAAAAGCAATTGCTAATATAGTTACAAGTCTTGTCATTGAAGTGAACTCATTAAAAAAATCATAAGGAAATGAAGAATGGCTTTAAAAAGTATTCAGGGATAGTTGTTTAGGTATTGAGGGAAAAAATTAGATTCCATATCACATATATACAATATTTAAAAAATAGAAGATACATTTGTTCTTCTTTTGCTCCTAAAAGAGCAGATGTTTGAACCCCATGCATTTTATTTTAAAATTTAGGAAATGCTTACAGTTTCCTACATTAACATTTACACTAGCAGAGCTAATTTAATTAAATACAATAAAATCAAAACAAAAAGGATTCTCTAGACAAATCTTTTCTCTTGAATAAAAGATATGATTTTTAAAAGCCTTTAATATACATACATTCAAAGAAAAAATATTTTAAATAATTAATTTATTTGAAAATATTTGCAGAGCACTTACAATCTGCCAAATGAATTCAACTCTTGGAGATAAAGGCAGTGCAAAGTTGTCCATTTTCGTGGAGCTTAAGTCTAATGTGAGAGAAAAGAAGTAAACAAGGTAAGAAAGAATAGCAGGAATTGTAAAGATTAAAAAATTAATAGGGATTCAGATCCTACAGGGTCTTGTAAGTCAAACCAGAGACTTTGAGTTTACTTGAGTGAAAAGTCACTGAAGTGTTGTATCATTTTTTTAAGTGCTGTGATATGGCTCAGATTTTTAATTGCATACTGTGGTTGCTGTGTAGAGACTTATTTGAAAGAAAAGCAATGACAGAAGCTTGGACCAGGAGAGAATAGAGCTATTTGGTAATTTTGAAGATCCCTGAAACAAGATTTTATAATAATTCTTGTTATTTCCCCAAGAAATTTCTGCAGTAGAGCTTTGCACTTGTGAAGGAAGTAATATAGTTAATGGGTAGTGAGAGCGGGAAGGTGCATTTCAAAACACCATTTGGAATTACTGCATTTTAAAGATGAAGATGACAGAGTTTTCATACATTCCAGATGTCGAAACTTGTGTGTGTGTGTGTGTGTGTGTGTGTGTGTGTGTATTTGTGGGGTGTGTTTAAAAGAGAAAGAGAGACACAAAGAGAGAGATAGCAACAGAGGCAGAGAGAATTAAAAGCTGACACCAAGAATAATGAGCCAACCAACTAGAAAAAGGGAGTTATCTTTAAACTGGATGGAAGAGCAGGTCTGGGGAGAATCAATAGCTCAATTTACATATATTAATTTTGCGATTCTTAATAGACATCAAAGTGGAGAAGTCAGAGAGTGCTGGGCATAATGCCTAGTGCTCAAGTGTGATGTTAAATACCAGGAAATTAAGAACACAAAAGTTAGTAAGTGTAGACAGGAAAAGAGAGGAAGTCAAGACCCGAGCCTTGAGGTTCTCCGACATTAGAAAATAGTCAAGAAGAAGAGAAGCCACCAAAGAGGACCAGGGGTAATTATCAGAAATGTTGGGGGGAGGGGGAGAAACAGGTTAAGTATCCAGTTCTGTGATTCTATCAAAGAAAGTTCAAAAAAGGAGGGAGGAATCAACTATACCAAATGCAGCTGATTCCTAAATTAAGATGAGGGCTGAGAAGTTTTCCTTAGATTGATACGTTAACAATGTGGATGTCCTTTGTATTTTGTTTTTTAACATCTTTATTGGAGTATAATTGCTTTACAATGGTGTGTCTTTTTTATTTTGATAAAAGCAATTTTGTTAGAATTGAGTAGGTAAAAAATCTATCAAAGGAAGTGGGTGCTTAAATGAATACCCAACCTCTGTATTCTCAAGAAATTACTTATTGGATAGCAGAGGCACATAGTGTAGTAACTTTATTTCTGGGCTCAGGGCACACTGAACATGTGCCCTCACATGCCCTGCTTTTATCTAGCTGCTTATTCCATTCATTATCTTTTGATAATCTAACACTTGCAGAAGCACTACACATCTTATTAGTAAACTTCATAAAGACAGTTACTAGTCAGTAACTGATGAGCAAGTAAGATGATAAAATGTCTTTGGAAAAACTGACAAATCCTCCTAAATTTGAACATTGAGATATCAAACACACAGGAATTTTATATTTTGGTGTATTTCCAAGGGAAAAAAACAGAGGACTTGTACTAAAATGTCTGTAGTACATCCACTGTGCCTGTCGGTCACAGTTGCAAATAAAATGCAAATATTCATTGACAAAAGAGTGACTGAATAGTCTTTCATAGTCCCAGAGTGGAATATTATGTATCAGTCAAAATAAATAAATAATAGCAACACAGAAAAAATATGCACAAGTCTTAACAACTTAACATTAAATGAAAACAGTAATTCTCAGGATTATCCAAAACATAAACTTTTTTATAAAGTTAAAAAATACTCTTGTGTACAAACATAATATATAAAAAATGTGTTCTCAATATAAATTAAAAAGGTAAAATGTATGAAATTAAAACATACTTGGTAGAATGCCATATAAATAGAATACATTATATAAAGAAGAAAGCGGGGCTTCCCTGGTAGCACAGTGGTTAAGAGTCCTCCTGCCGATGCAGGGGACACGGGTTCGTGCCCCGGTCCAGGAAGATCCCACATGCCATGGAGCGGCTGGGCCCGTGAGCCATGGCCGCTGAGCCTGCGCGTCCGGAGCCTGTGCTCCGCAACAGGAGAGGCCCCAACAGTGAGAGGCCCGCGTACCGCAAAAAAACCCCAAAAAGTCAAGATATTATTTCAAAATATTGAGGTCAAGCATGTGGCCTACCAAAGGAGGCATAGCTGACAGTATTATTGAATAAGGAAAGTCCCTGAAGAAGGAACATGCTTTTTATTTTGTTGCCTCAGCTTAATATGGCTTATCCTGACTATAAAATTCATAGTTTCCAAGTTGAGGGGCTTAAAATGTGGAGGAAAAATAAAGGTATGCTACCTTTTATTTCTTGAGTTCTCTGAAAATAAAATGTTTATAAAGAAGTTCATAAAGGGTGATATAAATAACAGCATTATGGGAAATAAATCATTGCTACCAGCCTGCTTTGTAGGTTAGCCCAGCAGTTTTGAATACACATCAGATATACAAATTTCAGATAGGTTTCCCTAGAGTTCAGGAGATTCTTGGCTTTCCATCTTGGTGGATGGTAGCAGTATATCTACTGATGCCAGGATTTTTATGATTTTGATTTTAATTAAATCCTCACAAAAGTTCTTGGAAATGATTATAGCTATCTTCATTTTTAGGAGTGAGTAGAATTAAAAAGGGCTTAAGTAACCTGCTAAATGCCACACAGTTATTTAATTGCAACACAAGTAGTTAAGTCCAAATCCAACTTGATCCAAATTCAAACTCACCTTACTATACTGAAATGCCAGTGCTTTTTGTGGAAAGACATCTTATTAATACCATGTTAGCAGTATTTATTTCCTGTAGAAATAATACATGAATGAAAACATAAATATGTGGGTAATTAGCTTAATTTCTTAAAGAAATTAATGAAGACACAGGCTAATTATGTATAGATCACTAACAATTGAGTGCCAACAATAATATTCATAAGTCACAGAGAAGATCTATTTGAAAAAGAAGTATATGAACTAGAAAAATAATTGCCACTTGCATTAATGAGCATCATCAGAAGCAATGGCAAAGATACATTAATAATTAAATTTGAGAAATACAGTGTTTAAAATATATGAGGACAAATAATACATCCTCATGTTAATTAAATGAAATTGTTTCAACATTTAAAATAGAAGCAAGAATACCTAGGGATTACAATGTACTTAAGAATTAAAAATTAAAGAATATTTTGGGTGTTTTTGTTAAGAATAAGGACTCAATACCTTAAAAAAATGAAAATTCATTATTCCCTACAACAGTGAATGCCTATGAAAAAATAGGACCGTAACCTCGGTAATTAGAAAGTTTAATTTTACATACTTAAAAGTCTGTTTCCTCCATCAAATTCAAGGGTTAACTCACAGAAATATTCTAAGATTATAATACCCCAGCTCTGTGGCAAACTAGAAAGCACAGTATGATAGAAATGCACTCATCTAAACATTATTATTTAAATAATTTAGTACCTTTTCATTTGCCTTTGCATATTTAAAAATGTAAATGGATTTCTCATATTAGGAAGCATCCTTTTCTGAAGCCCAGATGAACATAATGCATGACAAGAGAAGAACTATTTTCTTTAATAAAAAAGAAACTCTGGATGCTAAATCCTAAAGATATATAAATTATTTTATGACAATATGTCACTAACATTTTGTTCATTAAAAGAAAATGTCATTGATATTTTAAATGGCCTTTCAATGATTAATAACATTTTAGTTTTCTTTTTCTCTCTTTGGAAACAATATTGGAATCTCAATTCCAAAAATACTAAACTTTACAAGCAATATTAACGGAATATAAAATTGAAGTATTCAAATATATTAGAATATAGAGATTGGAAAAAAATGAAGAAACTTTTAGTTGCACAAAACAGTTTATGCAAAATTAAGAAAGCTACAGAGAATGTTTAAAGTACATATTCAACTACAGTCTAATGTCTGCTGTAAATAATGTCCTTTCTCATTAAAACAGAAACTGTTCATAGAAAAAAAAAATCATGTTGTATTAAGGAATAATCAACATAATTTTTCTCATTGAGTACTTACTTGTGCCTGGAAATTTTATTGGTTCTCCTTTTATGTCCATATGCCCTTGATAATTTCTGTTTTAGGTTTCCCTCCCTAAAATTATTTCCCGAGGAAAGTAGGGGTGGGTACATTGCATGTCTCATTCAATATCGAATTATGCAATGCAGTGAAAATTACATATAGAGTATATCTGGAGTTTAACATCAGATATTAGGAAAAAAATGGCTCAAAGATTTTTTCCCATGAGGTGAAATCATTATTATATATTTTTTTTAATGTGCTGATGAAAATGCCTTCTCCTCACACTATAACAGAAATCCTTGTGGCACAGCTACAAACAAATAAGTTTAAAAAATAAAGAAAAGAAACTCACAGAGCAGAGCAACATTCCCGAACTTAATACATGGTTGGGAAAGTGCGTAATCTATTATTCAAATTCTACTGTGGCAAATTCAAAACAAACAAACAAAAATTAGTATTGGGCAAATGTCTAAAAACATAATTGTGTTCCTTCTCTGTCTCTAGCTACAAAAACTGTGGTAATCACAGACTCATCTACAAAACTGTGGATAAGAGTGCACAGCGAGAGCTGCCCTAAGGATTTGTCCACGTAGTACAAGGCAAGAAACTTGATATTTCTCCTCTGGCTTATTTTTAAATCCATAACCAGTTAAGAGACAGTTAAGAGTCACTAAAAATTACCCTTTTGGGGGGTCCCCACTTATGAAGTTACCAAGTTGTCACTTCATTTAAAATTTGAAGACAGTCTTATACTGAGTAGAAAGTCCTAAAATGTTCAGCACTAACATCACAGAAAGTCATACATCTTGCTCCTTTTTTGTTTAGTACGGAAAATATCTTTCCAGGAAATTATGGCAGGGCTTGGTAGAGAAAAGCATCAAGAGAACTTTAAAATGGCAGTTACAGCTTAACTACACAGGCTGACAAAGACAACGCCACATTTACATCAGCTGTTATGATGTCTTCATTGCGATATCGTGTTTATCTTCCAACTTCACCATCTGCCTCTTGGTTTTAGTTAGAGCTTTTTCCGTAGAACTGTATGCTATGAATTTAACGTTTAGTACATAACACGGAACATGTTTTCTTAACAATTCTTTTCACAATCTTTTCTAATATAAGTCTTTCAAAATTCAATACCTACTCATTGGTTTCCTTCTCACAAGGTATCTGTCACTGAAGGAAAGTTCCAGTTGATGGATTTAAATCTGGCACGATATCCCCACATTCCACTGAAACTGAGAAGATATGAAAGTAGAAACATAAGTAAATTGAGCAAATGTATGCAAACTACAAAATATTGTGCATATGTTTTTTGAAATATGTTTGTCTTCTTTTAGTCCCTTACAATTAATTCTAGAATCAGTCTTCCTTTCATCATTTTAATCTTGTCAGATGAGAACTCTAGAACCTTGGTGATAAGTAGCAGGTGACTGACAGCTTGAATAATCAGCTGAATTGAACTTAACTTCCGAAATCAGTTAAACTTCTTTTAGCTAGTTATGTTTGTTATCATGCCAAGAGGAACCAGAAGCCGCATCTGTTTTGTACGAATGGTTTTTTGGGGAAAATCTACAAAATGTTCATGTCTCTGAGTGAGGCCTTCTTGTGGAGAGAGAGGAAAGTGACAATAGACCACAGAAATAGATCATGAGAAAGTACTGAATATCAGCATTCTTTCTATTTGGAAATCAAGAAAACAGTTTGAATTTTTTTTTTTTTTTTTTGCAGTATGCGGGCCTCTCACTGTTGTGGCCTCTCCCGTTGCAGAGCACGGGCGCCGGACGCCCAGGCTCAGCGGCCATGGCTCATGGGCCCAGCCGCTCCGCGGCATGTGGGGTCCTCCAGGACCGGGGCACGAACCCGTGTCCCCTGCATCGGCAGGCAGACTCTCAACTGCTGCGCCACCAGGGAAGCCCACAGTTTGAATTTTTTAGCAAGGAATTTCAATTCTTTCAGGAATTGAATGGGATTACATTTCTAGGAGAGCGGCATTCCTACACTTTCTCATCATAATTGATGATGGGTTTGATGCCAGGCTCTAATGTTGATGCTGGGATGGGCACCATCATCTCCTCAGCCTTGTTCCAGAAAGTACACAAACTCACCTGCAGGCAGTCACAGCTAAGGGGTATAAGTGTAATGCCACCATCTCTGCTTATATAAGGAACCAGGCAGAAAAATAGATCTCTCATTGTCAAAGCCCATTACCTGCGAATCAGTTTCCAGATTGAGAATCTCGCTCACCATCTACAACTGAATTCCTGCCCTTTGCTTGGAAGATTACTTCCCTCCAGCGCTCCTGATGCTTATATTTACCCCCCGAACTGCCCCTTTACCATGGGTATGAGGCTTATCTGACTCATTCAATATATTTATTGAATGTGTATCATGCATTTTGCTCTATTGCAGGAGCTGAGGTTCAAGAGTGAACAATAAAGAAAAAGATTCCTCGTTAGGGAGTTTTCATCCAAATGACAGGAAATAGAAAGGAAAAAAAGAAAAAAATGTATATATAATGTCATATGGTGCTAAGTGCTGTGAAGTAGAATAAAGAAGATGGAGGATGTGGTGAGGGTTGCTGTTTACCCTACAGTGATCGGAAAGTCCTGTCCATCTGATGGGGACATATTTGAGCAAAGACCTAAAAGAAATAAAAATGTTAGTAATTCTGCAGTTTATGGAAGCACATTGCAACAGAGGTAGAGAAATAGTAAAGAGACTGTGGGAGTGTGTGTGGCATGTTCAAGGAACAATGAAGAGGTGAGTGCATCGCCTGTAATGGGTAGTGTGGGAGGAGATTAAGTCAAAGAAGTAATAGGGGCAGATTTATAAAAGACCATGTCATGTAGGATTATCTTCCCACTTTTGGTCTCCCTGGGATCCTTTTCACATTGATGACCAAGGATTCCTGTCATGCCTGTCTCCTCAGCTTTTAGACTTCCAAGCTCTGCCAGACCCTCTCAATAATATAGGTTTCTGGACCTAAAGCTCATTTTCTCATGTTTTTTGCTCTTGTCTTAATTTTTTCTAAATTAAATGAAAACTTTTTAAGGGAAGAAATATGAATATATAAAGAAATCATGAAACGTATAAACACAGCTGGTTATGTGGATTAATTTTTTTGTTATTAATGCATTAGGAGGAGAGAGAAAGGATTGTGAACTCAACAGTCTTTAAAGCCGAGAAACCTAGGGAAGAGACAAGAGATAGTTGAGAGAGATTACTGTGAGGGAGTTCACTAAGGAATTAAGAGAAACAATGAAAATGTTTCCAAGTAACAGTAATACTGCATTAGAGTCTCAAAACATAACATTTGAAGAGGCCATGCATCCACACACATATTCTTGTTTAGTTGCAGCAACATTTTGCAATCTAAAAAGAAAAGCAGAGTGATGCATTGATAGGAATAACCAGGTAATTTAGGTTTATCAGCAGTTTGAGTGTGTTTGTCGTTGGGTCTGAGAACGGGTTCTACTATAGCCAAGAAGATGATGAAATAGTGGTGAAGTAAGACATAATGAGCAGATTACAGTCTTAATGTATAGAAAGCAATGCCTGTGAAAGCCTGGGGAATAGGAACTATAGCAAATAGCTTATGCAAATTATCTGGATAAGTATAGGCAGGCGAAATCAGCTTGGTAAAACTTTTCCAAAACCATCAGTATCATTTGCTGGGATTGAACACTATTAATATTAGGCACTTTAAATCAGAAAACAGTCCTATCTGATACGTAGAAGGAAACTGGGACAAAAGTAGAGGGAAACAAATTAAGATATTAGAATTTGAATACAAAGTTGTGATTATAATGTCTATGAAATAACCAAAATTATAAGACTAATATAACTACAGAACAGTGTCTACAGTATCAAAGTAATGAAGAACATTTTAAGGGCCAACAGTTCATCAACAAAAATACCTAGAAGTCAGCTTCACTTTTCTTTGTTCCCCAATGTATTCAGTTAGCAGGGTTGCTACTTATACTCCTTAAAATTTTTTAAAATATCTATTAAATATCTATTGTCTTCATTTGAAAAGATACATTCTTTTAAAAGGAGATCAATGTGAATGATTTAAATATTGAATATGAACACAGTAAGCCTTTCCCAATTTCCCTAGACTAGCTTAGGACCTTCTCTTTTTAATTCTATTACCTTGCACTCACTGCCCATTTTACATTGTGTTTTATATAATTTAGTATGTGGGCATGTGTGTGCATGTGTGTGTGTGTGTAAGTGTCTTTCCCTAGAACTGTTCTTTTTAAGAGAAATGATGTGTTTGATATATACACATATGTATATGTAAACATACACATACAAACAACAAAGTTGCTATCCTACTTCATATCTCATATTTAAGTGATATGCTTTGGATGGTTTCAATCACACAGGACTCTTTTGGACCTTTTTTTTTCTTTCACTTTCTCATAGCACTAAGAGATACACATCTTGAGATTCAATGATCTAATTGCAGGCAACCATTAACAATTTCAAAGTTCATATGGATATTATGCAATACTATCATTGTTTTGGTTATAGGGTGCTATGCTGTTACTACTTCTATTACACACAACAGAGGCTAAGTGGTATTTACACCAATGAAGTGGATGGAGTTCTTAAAGGAGTCTTGTATATTAAGAAAGCAGGGAGCCTAGGGCAGAAATAGAAGTCATAATAGCATTTAAGAAACAAAGAGGAGACAGTGAATAAGAAATAAACAAAGAGCGTTGAGTGTCACAGTAAAAATAAGGGTCATAATTTAGGTAGCAGAAGTTGTCAGACATATGAAGCATTGATGAGAATCAAGCAAGATGAAGTTTTGATTGTTCCTATTCAATTTAATATCATAGAAGTCATTTGGAACTTTAAAGAAATCTTTCATTGGATTGGTAGAGTTCTATCCCTGATTGCAATGTATTGTGTACCCAGTGGGAGATAAGGAAAAGAAAAGGATATATTTAAACCCCAAACCTTATAAGAAATTGTTCTGTGACAGGAATGAATGGGTAGTATCTAAGTCAGAAAATCTTGTTGTTTTTTCTATAAACAAGATATCACTATCTAAGTACAAATGGATAGATTTTAGGGGAATTAAAGTAGTTACTGGTCATGGATTTAAGTTTTCTATATGAAGTAGAAAATTAGGTCATATACTAAGGGCAAAGCTAGAGCTGGGGGATTTGAGATGTAAAGAGCTTTGAAATAGTAATTTTAGAAATCTGAAGATGATGATGACTAGGAAAAAGACAAGAATTGTAGAACAATTTTGAGAGGCCAGTGTGAATCTGCCCAGTTGTGTGATACTCTCTGGAAATGCTGAGCATTCTGCATAGTTTTGAAAGGACTATACATTATTGCTTAGAACATAGAGACTGTAAGGGTCATTTCTATTGCTTATGTTATTGCTTATAACATAATACATAAAGATGGCACTTATGGCCACTTAACCTCTTATCATTGTCCCTAATGTAATTTTGCACTTGAAAGATCTTGAGAGAATAGCTGTTCTTTCCACTAGAGTATGATGCTTTCCTAATGAACACCTGCACAATGTATGATAAATGATTCATTGAATTGCCTACACCAGAAATCAAATTCTGATCTATGAGAACTATTTCACAATCAACCAACCACTACTAAAATATGCACTGTTGTGTGTCTTGTGGAACTAAAGTAAAACAGAAAGAGAAAGACAAACTGAATTTTAGTGAAGTAATGAGAACTAAACATGAATATACAGCATAAGAAATGTACATGTCATTTTACTGTTTGTCCCTTTTTTGGTTGTCAAGGTGATCTGAGGTAAAATTTGATATATAATTAAACACAAATATTTGTATAAATATATACTTTATACATAGAAGTAGTAAAAGTAAAAATGCCTAAATGCCATCAAGGCGGCCTTAGAAAATAATGCAAGCCATCTCGCCTCTGAGAACATGGTCTCTAATTTTTAATTTATGTAAGACTCACCTTCAGAATATCTTAAGAATACAGAAAATTTGATTTCAGCTACTTTGGAAGTGGGGAAAAGGAACCTGAATTTTAAATCATCATACCAATTTATTCTGATTCAAGTGGTACCAAAATTTTAATTTGGGGAACAGAGTAGCCAAGAGCTACTTTAAACATTTTGTGATATGCTATGCTTTGTCATTTTATTTTTAATATATATTTTATATACAAATTATATTTAGGTGATGTATTAAGTCAGAAAATGCAGGAATAATTAATAATCCCTTCCCATTCCACTCCAAATCTCTTTCAAAACCTTCCTAGGATAAAGAGTGCTAATAATATGATGTATATCTTTTAATACTTCTGTTGATACACACACACATATACTGATTATATATACTTACACATACTCATGCATGGTATCTATCATGAGAAAATTATAAACCTATGTCAATCTATGCAGATAGGGACAGACCACCAGTGTAGATAGGGACAGACCATCAACAGATAGATGACTCAACTAATAATAGAAATACGTTGAAACAGAAAGAAGACAAATGAATGCATGACTGACCAGAGATCTAGTAAATTCTATTGTCAACACTGGCTATTCAGGGAAGAACAGTAAAAAGTAGGAAGTAAATCTTCAGACTCTAACTCACTGTGAGTGCAAAGGGAAGTAAGAATGATTGGTAAGCCATAAGAATATTAAAGATCTAATCACCTATATGGGACAAAGGGCTGCACTGTTAAATATGAATCGAAGATAATGTTCAAAATGATCAAGACAGGTACGAAAGAGAAAAGAAAGATACGGTCCAGATAAAATGGGAGGAGATAATAGTGGAGGAATATTTCAGCAACTATTAGATAATATTTGAACACATAATGAAAAAAAAAGATATCTGTAGAGTTATGAAACTAGAAAAGCTATCTTAGGAAAATCTAATGACTTGACTCAAGATATAGAGAAGGTTTATTGCATTTTAAATAGCTAACGGAAAAAATCATGGTTGAATTTCACAGTGACAAGTCACTTCTCTCTTGTTGCTTTCAAGACATTTTTTGTCACTGACTTGAAAATTTGATTATAATTATCTGAGTGTGGAACTCTTTGAATTCTTTCTCCTTGGAGGTTTTTTTTTTTCAGTTCTTGGATGTTTCTATTCACGTCTTTCATAAAATTGGGGACATTTTCATCCATTATTTCTTCAGAAATGATGTCTGCCCTTTCTCCTTCTCTTCTTTGGAGACTCCCACATGTATATGTTGGTCTACTTGCTCATGTCCCTCAGGCACAGTGTTTCACTTACTTTTCTTCTTTTTTCTTCCTGTTCTTCAAAACTGATAAATTTCTATTATCTTATCTTCAAGTTAGCTTCAAGACTTGCCTGTTTGCTCAAATATGCCTTTGAATCCCTCTAGTGATTATTTGTTTCATTTCCGTTATTTTATTTTTCAGGTCCAGAATTTTTTTAAAGTTTTTCTCTCTCTTCATTGATATTTCAGCTTTGTCCGTACATCATCTTCTTGACTTTGTGTACATCATCCTTTAGTCCTTTGGGCATTTTTAAAACAATTGTTTTAAAGTCTTTGTGTAGTAGATCTGCTATCAAGTTTTTTCATACACATTTTGTTGATTTATTTTTTTCCCTTTGAATGGGCCATATTTTTCTCCTTCTTTGTATGTCTTATGATCATTTGTTGAAAACCAGACATTGAAATCTAATGACGTGTTAACTCTGGAATTCAAATTCTCCTCCTCCCCCAGGGTTTGCTGTTTTTAAATTTAACTTAATTTAATTTTTGATTGTGGTATTCTGTCTCTGTGTCTAGCATCAGCCTAAGGTGTAAACTATGGTCTTCTTGGCTCTTCTCTGAGCCTGTACCTTTCCCTGGCCATGTGTGGTAACTTTTCTTGAACATTAGTTGCTTTGGAATGACCTAATCTTTAATGTCTGGCTCCTAAAAGCAGAAAAAGAGAAAAAAGAGGAGAACTTAAAGGATGGACCTTTAAGTCCTCTGAAAGTCATTTAGCCATAGGATGAGGGGCTTTTGACAATGGAGGAAATGCAAAAGTAATGACTATCCTTTCTTTGCCTATACTTCTGTGATCAGAAGCCACAGACAATGTTCAGAGCACAGATCCCTGATATTTGACAGCATTACTTTGTTCATTCTGACTCCAGCAAACTCCGTGCAGGTTGTCCCAGAATACGTGTATAGCTGTTTGCCAAGGTGTGGGGGTGGGGGATGGGTAGTTGCTACTGTATTAAGCACTGAAGTTGACCATAATTTGCCTTCAAGTCTTTCCCTTGGGAGTTGCAGGGCTTTAATAGACTCTAGAGTTCCAAATAGATACATGAGGAAGATTCTGCCAGTGCAATTTCTCTCTAGGTAGGAAAACACATTCCTGGTGCTTCCTATTCTGCCATCTTCCCAAAACTCTCTGGGATAATAGTTTTGGATGTATGTTTTATTTTGATAAGGCATTAAGATTATATATGTATTTAGATATAAATAGTGTATATATACTGTAATTATTTAAACATATATGAAACCCCAGAAATATTTAGCATCTGTAATTAGATCTATTAGAATATTTAAGAATTTTTAGAAATATTTTTACTAAGTACATTAAAAATAATATAACATTATTTTGCTTTAAAATATACAAAACATGGGCTTCCCTGGTGGGGAACAGACTTAAGGGGAGAATTTCAAAGCAATACAATAATAGTAGGAGATTTTAACAGCCCACTTACATCAGCAGATAAATCATCCATACAGAAAATCAGTAAGGAAACTGTAGACTTAAATGACACAATTTGCAAATGGACTCAGTAGCTATATCTAGAGCATTCCATCCAAAAGTATATGTGTTCTTCTCAAATGCACATGGAACATTCTTCAGGATCGATCATATGTTAGGTCACAAAAACAAGTCTCAATAAATTTTAAAAGATTGAAATTACATCAAGCGTCTTCTCTAACCACAATTGTATGAAGCTAGAAATCAATCACAAGAAAAAAAATGAAAAAAAATCCCTAAAATATGGATATCAAACTACATGCTACTGAATAACCAGTGGGTCATTGAAGAAATTGGCAGAGAAATCAGAAAATACCTAGGGACAAATGAGAACAGAAATATGACATATCAAAATCAATGGGATGCAGCAAAAGTGGTTCTGAGAGGGAAGTTCATAGCAATATAGGCCTGTTTCAAGAAAGAAGAAAAATTCCAAATAAACATTTTAACTTTTCACCTAAAGGAATTAGAAAAAGAACAAAGCCCTAAGTTGTTAGGAGAAAGGAAATAATAAAGAAAAGAAAAGAAATAAATAAAATAGACTAGAAAAAACAACAACAGAAGGGATCAATGAAATCAAAGAACTGGTTCCTTCAAAAAATAAAAAAAATCAACAAGGCATTAGCTAGACTAGCAAAGAGAAAAGGCACAAATAAAAGCAGAAATGAAAGACGAGAAGTCAATGAAACTCCTGCCTGTTGCTTTCAATTCCATTGAGATATTAAATGTAAACTGTCAGTATTTTTAAGGATGATTTATATAGTGAGGATATTGCTTACTTAATGTGCTACAGATTTTTTAAAAACTGTATTTTTTGGCTTCCATTTATTATATTATGTGCTTTATAGATTATAATATTTGCCATGGAAGTATAAATTAACAAATTAAAATATTTGAAAAATATTGAGTGAGAAAAATTTAAAAGGGTAAGATATCAGATTAGAGAAGACAAAATTAGCACTATTAATTTAGGGTTCTTTTGTGCTTTCTAATATGAGTTGAATTTTATAAAATTTGCATTTTTAGACTAGGAGGTACAGCTGCAGTTTCCATGACCCTCTCTAGTTGCCTTAGACAGTGTTAGTTTTCTGAATTACTGTATTTCTTCATTTTCAGTCAATTCATTACGCATGATGCAAAAACTAAAATTATAGCCATTCTCAAATCTCTGCATATGCATAATTCCCTTAAATGCCCCACTCAATATGTGTCTTCTTGGTTATAAGGTTTTCAATAAATTTTCATTATATTTCCTTTCTATACATATCTTTATTTTATATTCTTAATTGACTTTTCTGGCATAAAATTATATCATCCTGCTATTTCATCTCTGTTTCTGAACATTCAATTAATTTGAGATTTCCATATCCTTTAAAATGAATTTGTAAAGGCTGAGGAGCAGATATATCAATGAATGGGGGCTGGGCAAAGGAGGACAGTTTATGTAGAGATGAATGTGTATAAGAGCCTGGGTGCATGTATTGCATAAGCTTATTTTACATTGAATTAGCACCTAGGAGAGTGACTGCCATATTGGGATGCTCAAAATTACTTGTTTAATAAATAAATAATTGAGGGAATAGAGCTTAAATTTCAGGCATGGCGGCTTTTAAAGTCACATCTTGAAAAATAGGCAAGGAATTAACCTTCAAAATCTGTCCCCTCACATCACCTTAACAGCCTCCACTCTGTTCAGAACCCCTATAATCTTACCCTGGGATAATCAACCTCTTAACTGATCCCCCTTTTGATTCCATACAGTGTTCTCAACATATGGATGCAATTCCTTTTAAAATATAAATCAGATTACACCACCCATTTGTCCAGAATCCTCAAATGCCCATCTGTTTCCCTCAGAGTAAAATCCATAATCCTTATAATGACCTTCTGTTCTGAATATACCCGGACCTGAACTCTGACCTAATTTTTTCTACACTTTATTGAGGCAACTTAAGTCTAACGACATCAGCCTCTCTGGAATGCTGTACCTCCTCTCACCCTTTGGTAAACTACATCAAGTCTTTCAATCCCTTGTTCAAATGTCTTTTTCTCAGTGGGACCAACTCTGGCAATCCTAAATCCTTTAGACATTTCTTAGTTTAGAATGCCTAATGTTTATTGTTGTCTTCTTCTCCCAGATGTAAGCTCCATTAGGGCAAAGTCACTTCTCAATCGTCTTTATGAATCTATCTAACATGCATGTTAGCAGTGACAGGGACACAGGTTGCTTTCAACATTTGTTGAATAAATGAATGGTTAAAAAAAAGTGGGTGTTAGTCAAATATGGATTTGGATAGAGAATTTCAATAAACTGACAAAGTTAAAAACTTGTATCCATTTTTTTTGTTGTTTTAATAATAGGGAAAAGTGAGCAGGGTAGCAACTCATTCGATATGTTTAACTGGCATAGTAGGTATTTGTTCTTTGCCTCCACAACAAATATAATCCATCATTTAATCAAAAGCACAAAGTTTTCTCTTCATGGAACTTAACATCTCTTACATCCTCACTAATGTTTATCTCACTCCAGTTCTAGGGCTTGTCTCCAGCCAGTAAGTCTGTAAGCATAACCCACACCCATAGCCAGGGAACTGATTCAAGTAACCAATCAGAGCCAATACATGTGACCGATCTCTGTTGGAACTTTAAAGATAGAGATGCATATTGTCTTCCCAGAGTTATGGTCATTGAGAACATGAGATCTATATTTCCTATAACAATTTACCGTCATATGAGAGGCTGGCTTATGGAAAAGACTGAAGCAAGGGCATTTAAATTCCCTATCCAGCCAAGTCAAAAATGGGACCTACATCATTTTATAAGGTGCATGAGAAAGATATTTCATTTTTTGTTTAAAACTATTTGATTTAGGATTGTGTCACCTGGAACAAAGATTCTTTTTTGATATGGCTATGATGGCAAGCAGACCTACTCTGGGAAGTTAGAGGGAACATGTGTCCTAGGGTGTTGTGTTTAGTTAGTTTGGTTTGTTTCTTTAAGGTAAGATATATTTGAGACTCTTTAGGC
Source organism: Neophocaena asiaeorientalis asiaeorientalis (assembly GCF_003031525.2). Classification (NCBI taxonomy): domain Eukaryota; kingdom Metazoa; phylum Chordata; class Mammalia; order Artiodactyla; family Phocoenidae; genus Neophocaena; species Neophocaena asiaeorientalis. The sequence continues at coordinate 6,290,873 of NW_020172492.1, forward strand.
ATAAGTGAAAATGAGAAAATAGCGGAAAGTTGAATGTATGGCAAAATTGACGGGATGCTTAATGTGGTAGAATACACAAGGAAGTAATAGCTGATGAAGGTTACAATATTGGGTCCAGTTTTAGGTGGGAATAGGAATAACATTTCCAAAAGTACTAGAAAAAACACGAGTGAGGATTGATTTAGACTGACAGTGACATATGCATTTAGAAAGTATCTACAATGATCTCATGTAATAGCTATTGGAAATTATTCGATGTTTTTAAATAGAGGAGAAACCTGAATAAAAATAATATTTTATATACATGAAATTTGGAAAATACAAGCATTGAGAAAAAGGGTACTTGTAGGGAAACTAGTTTGGAAGCAATGGGAATTGTCCAGACATGAGAAAGAGGATCAAAACTAGAGAAAAAAATAAAGAGAATGGAAAGGAAGGGGCTGATAATAAAGATGCCACTTCAGTCTGACTCATTCATATCCTTTCTGGCCCTATTTTTATGATAAATATTTCAAGCTCATTGAACAGAAACCATGCCTATCTATTGAGTTGTATGCAGTGCCAAGCACATTTTCTATGCTCAATAAATGTTAAACCATAATATCGCTGAAGGAGGACATGAAATAAAGAAAAAACCCTATCTCAGAGGAAACTAAGTATTAGCAGTGCTATGAATTAACTCCTTCTCTTGAATAATTTCCCTATTATTTCCTTCTTTTCTTGTTAGGTAAATAGCATCCTCATTCATCAAATATATATTTGCTGTCAGGAAGCCACCCTTCTAAGAGCCAAGGTGATTCAAATAGGTCTCAATCTAGGAAAATCAATCTAGGAAATTAAACATATGAAAAGCTTTTCACAGTTCTATGAACTAGTGAATAATACATTCAAAAGTGTAGACAGATGTTGAATTACATGGGCATTTAGAGTAGAAACAATAACACTTTTGCCAAGAGTGCTTAAAATGGGTTTTTGGAATAAGCAAGAGGTTAACTTGCTAGAGCTTGAAGAGTAGGGTAGAATTTAGAGAGGGAAACATGTGTGGGGGGGAAAAACAGTTTAACATTAGAGGGTAAATGATATATTAAAAGAATAGGAGTGAAAAATGCAATGAAAACCTTATGTCTAAAGTAGCATAGTTTCACTGAAATACATTTTCTATGTAGGAGAATAGTGGAAGCTAAGCTTGGGAAGATGATATCTTCTAGTGCCTTGAATTCAAGACTGAAGTATTTAACATTTTATTTGACACTAAGGATCCACTGAAGATTTTGAGAGGAAGAGATGTAAGGAAAATAATGGTTTTAGGAAAAAAAGAGATTGGTTTTTAAGTTCAGGAAGGATAGGAGAGGGATAGATTAGATGTAGTGAAATAGCTATTGTAATAGTCTGGACATGAGGAAATAGGATTAAAATAAATTGCAGACTTGGTGAGAATTGACGTTAACAAAAAATTATGGAGGACAAGGAAATGGGCAGTTGGTGATGGCTTAGGTAGAGTAGGGGGTTGGGATATGAAAGTGGAGATGACACTCCTAAAATAGTGGTCCTCTTTAGATATCATTTTAGCACAGGTACTCAACAGTTAACTTTTTCATTTCTGCATGTTTAACCAGTTTAAAATGAATATTGGTGAGCAATTATATACCTTATTAAATAAATATTTGGACTAAGGCTTAAGAAACAAAAAAAGAAAAATCAACAACTCTCAATACCTGTCACACATCTATGATTTTGAAACTTGAGATCAATTTCACATTCAAGTAGACTTACTGACATAAAATTACAAAACAAATTCCATAGGGAAACAGAGTGCAAACATACTAAACCATCTCTGCAGTTTTTAGCACAATAATGAAATACACTAAACTTTAAAAGCCTTTTTATATATTAAAAAAATAAGCTGCTTAGATGACAGCTCTATATATTCAAGTGAGAAAAGGGGAATTTATATTATACGATTTCAGAAAAGATTAATCAATTTTAATGAGTAACCTCTTAAGAGAATGGGGCTAGGTGCCAATACAATATAAAACATAATATAAAATATAAAACTGTTGATTTTGATTAGTACCACCTGGAAATAAATTATCATTGAGAAAAATGTACAAAAGATCCTCAGTTAATTGGGACTGAATGATATTAAAGATTTATATGTTACCATTGTAGTTAGGGCCTAGATCAATATTTTGGTACTAAATTAAAATTAAATTATACAGGAGGCAATAGAATATGTAACAAGTTGAACAAAATAATCCAATGTTCTTTGGTCCCTGTGCTCACCATCTACTAAACATTAGAAACCACTTCCAGAGATCACTTCTCTATAAGCATTTTCTTTTAAATTTTACTTAGAACAAGTGTATTCTGAAGGGAAATCTGGTGTAGATTCTGTGATAAGAAACAAATTTCATCAGTGATAGAAATTCATTAAACTAAGACTGATACTAAATACAACATAAATATTTCTGCCCTCAAAGAATTTACCATTTAAGCAAATGAGATATCCATTTTGTACCTATACTTGCCTTTATTTTTATGGAATTTTCAATAGATCATGATTCATATAAGTACCATAAAGAGGTTTGTGAGCTACAAACAAACTTTTTTTTCTTATTGGTTTCCACTACAGTTACATAGGGATTAAAAAACATTGGTCATAAATCATAGAGACATAAGGTCAATCTTTAACTTCATATCTTCCAGGTACAAGACCTTGGACAACTATTTGAAATATCCCAAACTCTGTTTCTTTATTCTTAAAAAAGGTAATTCTAATATTTCTCATAGGGTTAAAGTTAGTTTCAGAAAATATCCATATGTAGTAATTAGGCCACCGTTATTTCATTTAAAATGTCTCAATAAATATTAACTCCATATTGAAATTAGCAAATTTTAGATATAAAAAGAATATTTCATAATTATAAACACAAAAAATTTTCCAAGGAATAACTTCATGAGGAGTACACTTTAAATTAGTAATACTTTCTTAAGAGATAGATGTATTTGTTTTAATAACTAGATTCAAGAGAGTGATTTTGATTTAAATTATCTTATTAAACTCATAAATACTTAGCTATATATTGTGTAGTAAATATAGTATAGTAAATATTTATAGACTATTTATACTATATTTCAAATTAAATTTGAAATATCATTATTATGATTAGTATGAGTTTATTTTAATCCACTTATGCACCTTTAGACGTATATCAGATGTAATATATATTTTTAATGAGCATTAAGCAAACAATATTTAATTTAAAAATATGAAATCGTATTTAACTTTCCAATGTGACACTTCTAGTTCAAATTGCCTTACTGGACTTAGAACCTAGTCTTATTTCCTTTCCAGTAATTTTTTTTCAGACTGTGAAGTATGCTTGATAATTTATCCATACCGTCATTTGCTAAAAATTCATTACTCACTAGCATGAAACACTAATGTTCTACAAACAACCTCTATGATAACTAAGTAAGAAAAGTTTGGTCTTTACATGTGTGCTTGTATATTCCATGTTCCCCTGGAGATGGACTCTCCATCCTCACCCTGCTCTGGTCCCTCTGAAGCTGACCCTTATAGACTGAAGCCCTACTTCCCCTTGCCTTGTGGTTCAAGCTCAGTTCAGCCAATAGGAAATAGCAGCCAGGATTTGGGGGTGGGAGGAGAATGTAAGTGGATATTAAGATAAATATTAGTACTGCTTTCAGTTATTTTGTTTTCTTTTATTTTGTATTCAATTTTTTCTTAAGGTTTCTTACTGCTTGATCTGCTTTCTTTATAAGAAAGTTTTCAGTAGCACATCAGTTTCACTGGAGTACACGGTCTCCCACATGAGAAGATGCTGATTTTGATTGATGGTACATTCTCCCATTCTTAGTGATGGAGAAAATTAGCACAGCCAAGATGGATATTTTCTCAGCATGAGTTACCTCTTTTGCATGTTTGTTCCATCTTTGTACAAAAATAATGCAGAGTTGTTTTAATTTTTATAAACAGAAGGAAGGCTGAGAAACATTATTACAATTCAGCCTTGGAACTGTTAGAGGGTTATTTTAAAACCACTCATCTCCACAATTTCTTTCACTGTTAGCAACCTGTACTGTAAAATGTGACATAAACATGGAGACCATGTTCTCATAGTTCTGTGGATGATTAAATGACATTATATGTAAGCCATTTGGAACAGTTCCGGACATGTAATATGTGCTATATAAAAATCTGCCATAATTATAAATAGAGCATACTCCAAAATATTCAAATCATTTGCCATAATTATTAATAGAGCACACTCCATAGTAATTATATGAACTATTTCTCTCTATTTAATTCAATTAAAGGAGAAGTTAATACTAAAAAATTGCAATCCTTATATTTGGAAATTGAAAACACATACAAAAATTGATGGATCAAGGAAAAAATCATAATGGGGATAAAAAACTACTTGGGAATAGTGGATAAAGGAACCAATACATGTTAAAAAGTTGTATGATACACTAACAATGCTAAATAAAGGGAAAGTTTTAGTATTAAATTCTCACATTAGGAAAAGAATAAGATAGAAAATAAAATTATTGAATGTCAAACTTAAATACTTGCAAAATAAATCAGAGACAGAACCCATACTAAAGTAAGGGAAAGAGATTAAAATTCCTAAGAGGAGAAATTAATGAAATATAAATATAAATACAAAGATACAAGAGGATCATCAAAGCCAAAAATTGGGTCTTTAAGAAGAATGATAGACAGGATTGTGATAAAACTGATGAAGAAAAAAATTATTTCATCATATGCACTATTTTTTACAACATAAAAAGTGAGACCTAGAGAAATTAATTCACTGCCCAAACTCATATAAATTAGTAGTTAAAATGCATCCCAGTGGAGTTATGCTATCTACTTGATTGTGTAACGTATAAAAAAATGATCACCAGATATATACTTATTAGCTATGGCTTAATTCAAAATATAATATTTATCAAGCTATTACTCAAAAAATAAATAATTTTATACTAGTATGATGCACATTAATAAGGCAGAATTTGATCTATATAGTAAAATTGTATGACTTTAGGGTGTTGATGTGCTGACCAAATATTTTTTTAGTAGTCACATTATCACCTTCTCCAATTTTTTTTATATTGTCGGTAAAAGTCTTTCCATTCTGCCTTAGGTTATTATGTAGCTGCATTTTATGCTCTACTTAAAATGACATGACCAATAAAAGTGAGCAGTTTATTGACAAAACAAATATGACTACTGTATACACTGTAAGCAGAGTTAATAAAATGCTTTATTAATAGAATTTATTTATCCCATCTGAGTAAAATATAAGGGTAAAAAATCCTTTCTTGAAGCCTGCCAATATTGCACAATTTATATCACTTGGGGGAAATCAAACACGTTCAAATCACCTCCTAGACTGGTATCATGGCTTTTATGTCCTGGAAATAATTGAAATATGAATATTGTCTGGAAGAACTGATTAGTTACAAGGGCAAGTATGTATGGCTAAGAGTTTGAACAAAGCTATGCTTTGAATCTACATTCCATGTGAATTTGTATTCATTCATTCTCGAATTAGTTATTACGCCTGAATACATGGCATTGACCCAGCGTGAGGCTTGTGGAGAGATCCTGGAAGACACACATACTAAAGACACTGCAGTTGATTGCAATCCAGTAATTAAGACACATATGCACAAGTACACATACATGTATATATGACACAGTGAAGTTGATAGGTGAACACATTCTAGCCTCTGAAAATCATAGACTGCATTTAACAGGGTATTCAAAGTTGACAAGTAGTTTAACAAATACACTAGAAGAGTGTTTTTTTATATAAGATGTGTGTTTGAATTTTATTTTGCTGATAATTTCAAAGATGATTCTTCTCAACAATTATATTTATATTTTACAACAAGAGGGTAAATTTCATAGAAAGCCAGGAAGAAATACTTCTAAAATATTTCTGCTGGAGTACCCCAAGTGGCAAAGGAGACTAATTATATATGTCTTCCTTTTCTACAACTGGTCTGGGATCACAGCTGTGAAGTTTGCTGTTGTTGTTGTCATTTTTTTTAAAGTTAAATGTGCTTTATCTTAAATATCCAGGAAATGCTTATTTTATATACAAAATATTTTTGTTTGAGATTAAGAGAATATCATTTTATTTTGCTTACTTCTTACCAGATTCTTTGAGTAATATTTTATTCCATATTATTTCCATAGTCTTTGAGTAAATATCTGAGCAGAGAATGACCCAATATATTTGTCCTTGAAGTCAGTGTTCCGTTAGCATTCTATTTTGCTGCTTGATAGATACACAGACCTCCACTGAAGAATCACAGCCATGCACCATACTGTCTAAGTCACTAATTGCATATGACAATAGGAGCTTGGCAATTTGTGACTGTGTGAAAGGGCTGATAAAGAAAACATTGGTTGTAGTCTCAGGAATCAAGCCATATTCAGTTAGCCACTATCATTTATGTCTAATGTGGAAGCTTCAATATTATATCCTTCAATTTCTCATACTTATTCTAGACATTGGGATACATTGCTTTGTACCAGCAGCCATGAAGTATATAAACTCTGATTAAATATTTAACATTGTGGAAACTGGACATATTCATATGAATTGGATTGCATTTTACCCATGTTCAATTCTTCCTGTCAAATCTGCTCTACTTGTTGGTTTTGTCTGTGGTTATCTCAGTGTTTCTTGATTTTTATTCCTATGTATGTCCAGACTAAATCTTTATTGTAATTTTAGACTAATATTTAGCCCCATCCTTCCATCTACTTTGCTTCTACTTCACTTTTGGCATTGAGATTATACTTAATCCAGTATATCTTTTATAATGCCCTTTGCAGAATTTACAGTAACCACTGTGATAATTCACTTTATTCTTTTAACCCATCCCATTTGGGACATTATAAAAATTATTTATTTCAAATAGCATATCAGCTTTATTGCTGAGTGTTCTTTATCCCCAAGCTTAATTACCTCCTTGTACATCTTTATCAAAATTATTGGAATAAATATTGATTGACTTTGCAAAATAATTATTTGGTTCTGCTGCATGCTAGTAAGTTTTTTCTCCAGGATGGCAGAAACAATAATCAATAGTGTTTGTGTAAATTACACATGTAGGTCTGTATACACCACATTTAATAATGCTTCAGTCCATACTTTTTCACTTTGTTAAAAAGAATATCATGAAAAGTTTAGTTAAATTATTATCACATTTTCTTAAGTGATAGTCTGAGGGTAAATTTACCCAGAAAGGAAGTGTTACATTACATATCTCATTCTTAACAAAGTCATCTTAACCTCTGGGAATCAATTTGTTTTTCCTAAGTACTCCCTTATCATTTGTCACAAGTAATTGAAGAATTATTTCTGCTTAAATGTAGCAAGCTTTGTGTTATAACTTACAAAAAGTCTAACTTCTTAAATATTTTCAATAATTCTATTTCAAATCTGTGAAAGGGTAGTGACAGTCTCAAAATTTGACATGTTGTTGAAACTAGCAAGTTTAAATAAAACGACAAGCCCTTCCAAGTCATTTACTATAACTGCTCTGATCTGACAGCAGGCATGGTTAGAGAAGTGCCAGATGTCAACACCTTTCATTTATTTTCAGAAAAATAAACACCGTTTTGAGAAAAGTCGTAAATATAGCAGACTCTAAAGAAATCTGAGAACAACTTGATTTTTTAGAGCACTGGTTAGTTTCAAACATAAATTAACTTTCCTATTAGTTGTTGCTTGGGGTTCTTTTGTGTGTGTGTTTTCCTTTTTCTCCAGGAACTTACACATTAAGATCAACCCCACTGGTCTTTCTGAACTCATAGTGTTCTATGGATATTTATAGCAGCAGCTTTACCACTATTTGACATTTAGTGTTATTGTAACTGAGCAGGAACTTAGGGTGCCTTCCTGGGACAGACCCCTCCTCCATATCTCTGCTGTAGCTCCTCTCTGTAGTACCCAGATAATAGTGTCTGATGCACATTTCCTGACTTGTTTTACAGATGCTAAAACCCCAACCAAATGGAAGAAATTAACTAGTTGATGACCACGAGGAGTAACCCCAGACCTACCAGTGCCTAAGGATTGATAATGTTAACACCTGTGACACTGCCCTGTTACTTCACTATCAACAATCAGAGAATTGTGCATGAGCTGATCACCTACTCTGGGACACCCCTCCTGCACCTTGCCTTTAAAAATGCTTTGCTGAAACTGATCAGGGAGTTCACACCTTTTAAGTGTTACCTGTCCCAGAATCCTTGTATGGCATCTTACAGTAAACACTGCACTTTCCTTCACTCCAACCTGGTGTCAATAGATTGACTTTACTGCGTGCAGGTGAGTGGACTCAAGTTTGGTTTGGTAACATTATAATATTTAATTTGGAAGAGGACTTGCTCTAAAGTGGAAAAACTACTGGTGGTGGGGAGGGAGGTACAAGAAGGAGGAGATAAATGTATACATATAGCTGATTCACTTCATTGTACAGCAGAAACTAACACAACACTCTAAAGGAATTACACTCCAATTAAAAAAAAGTGAATTAAAAAGACTTGTAAAAAGTAAAAAAAAATTTTTTTAAATAGAGCTACCATATGATCCAGCAATCAAACTCCTGGGCATATATTCAAAGAAAAGTATAATTTGAAAAAATATATGCATCCCAGTGTTCATTGCACCACTGTTTACAGTAGCCAAGATACAGGAACAACCTAAATGTCCATCAACAGAGGAATGGATAAAGAAGATGTGGTACATATATACAATGGAATATTACTCAGCCATAGAAAGGAATGAAATTGGATCATTTGTAAACATGTGGATGGACCTAGAGAGTGTCATACAGAGTGAAGTAAGTCAGAAAGAGAAAAGCAAATATCGTATAATAACATATATATGTGGAATCTAGAAAAATGGTATAGATGATCTTATTTGCAAAGCAGAAATAGAGACACAGACGTAGAGAACAAATATATGGATACCAAGGTGGAAAGGGGTGGGGTGGGAGGAATTGGGAGACTGGGATTGACACGTATACATTATTGATACTATGTATAAAATAGATATAAAATATATACTATATAGCATAGGGAACTCTACCTGATGCACTGTGGTAGCCTAAATGGGAGGGGAGTCCAAAAGAGAGGGGTTATCTGTATGTGCATGGCTGATTCACTTTGTTGTACAGTGAAGGCTAACACAACATTGTAAAGCAACCATACTCCAATGAGTATTAATTAAAAAAAAACAAAAAATCCCCAAAGAATATTAGCTTTAATTTCTCTGAGTGGATTAAATCTTCTCTAGAATTATTTTTTTAAATCTCCATATTCTTTCTATGTAACTGTTACTTCCTATTTTCTCCCCTCCACTCTTCTTTCTCTTTTGATTCCCATCTACTTCAGTTTATGGGTTGGGGGAACTAATTTTTCTTTGAGGCAAGGTGGTCTGGTTAGGTGTAAAGAAAAATATTTTTATTTCTTCAACAAGAAGTTATACAAATTATTGAAAGTTTTGATTAAAAATTTAGTAACTTTCTGTCTTTTCTAATCATGGCAAACAACAACCCACAAGTTATGTTATAGTGTAACTTATATACCATATGAATATAATATCTTGGCTGACAGTAGCAGGCATCATTATGAAATTTTCTCTCACTCTCAAACATACACATGACACATCACCTCTAACACATACACATTTGCATACCTATGCCCAGGTATTTGTCATCCTGCTCTGACTTGCACTACTATATTTTAAATCTGGAAAGAGTGATAACACAAACAGAATATTTCAAAGTGACATTCCACTAAAACTAAAGATATTCAATAAAAAGTGATAATAGATGTAATGGAGATATGTGTATTATATGAGTTGGAAGAAATAAAGGGAGCATATTGTGGTTTGTGATTTCATAGGAGAAGCAATTTGGGATGATGATAAGCATAAGTTAATTTCATGACTACAAAATGAACTGAGTGGAAATGAAGGACATTGCAGTTAAGAAAAAGAAGTTATTGTATTCTGGTGTTTATTTTAAAACATCTAAATGTTTGACTTATGCAATGTTTAAAATCTCTTTTGATGTGGATTTGCTTTGTGTCAGTTCAGAAAACTAAATTCCCTAGAATTCTCTTCTTTCATGATCCCAGGTTATTGTGGGAGATGGGTCACAGGAGATACGTTGTATGAGAATTTTAAGGCACAAGCAAAGCAGCAGTCTTCTGTTTGTACTGGAAGGTGTGTGCAGCGTGTGAGGGTCTGTTGCAACTAACACATGATGTTGTCATTTATCTGCTGGCCCACTTGGTTGTTGTAGGCAGCAGGGACCACCACAGGTCTTCCATCTCCTCCAGAATCTCCCACTTCAATTTCTTGAATCTTGGTCCAGCTTCATGAGAAAGGGCACCATGTTGTCCTGAAGGATACTTCCACTGGAGTAGCGGACTTGGAGGCAATGAGAGATTGATTCCTGTTTAATCCCTTGTGGGTTCCACTCTTACGGGTTACCATTTTTCCTCACTTTCCATACTTATACCCATGTTTCCTTATGAACTGCATGCCCTGCACTAAAACAATAGCCTCACAAAAATTGTATTCAATCCTATACCCTTGTTGGGAAAAAAAATCCATGTAAAAAATCTGACATATCTATATATCTGTAACACATCATCCAGGGCTTCTGCCTGGTTGATTCAAACTTGACTGATAATTCTTATCAAAAGATTCTATGGTTTCAACATATCTGCTTGTCTTATGTTTGTGAAAATTTGTGCATTTGATTCTCTATTGTTTTGTTTTGTTTCCCTGGCTAGCCATAAAGTACATTTGGAAGCAGAAATTTAGAATCTCTGTAAAGTAAATGGTTTTCAAACCAGGCATAACTGAAAGAATAATATAGATCTGAGGGCTATGCTTTCTGATTAATCTACATTTTTGCATATGAATATGATGAGGGCCACCATCCAAAGTTAAATACAGTCTTAGGGGTCTTATGTTCATTATATATAGCATGGAGTAATTTTTTTTTTTTTTTTTTTTTTGTGGTACGCAGGCCTCTCACTGTTGTGGCCTCTCCCGTTGCGGAGCGCAGGCTCAGCGGCCATGGCTCACGGGCCCAGCCGCTCCGCGGCATGTGGGATCTTCCCAGACCGGGGCACGAACCCGCGTCCCCTGCATCGGCAGGCGGACTCTCAACCACTGCGCCACCAGGGAAGCCCAGCATGGAGTAATTTAAAGATAGTAAAATATAGATTTTGAATGCCCTGGATCTAAACTCAAAATCTAGCACCTGTCAGCTACATGATCATTAACCATGTATACTCTTCATCAATAGCAACTTCTCCCTTGTAAATAGGAAAAAACGAGGAGAGACCTTCAAGATGACAGAGGGGTAAGACGTGGAGATCACCTGCCTCCCCACAAATACCACAGAAATACATCTACATGTGGAACAACTCTTACGCAACAACTACTGAACACTGGCAGAAGAACTCGGACTTCCCAAAAGGCAAGAAGCTCCCCACTTACTTGGGTAGGGCAAAAGAAAAAAGAAAAAACAGAGACAAAAGAATAGGGACAGGACTTGCTCCTCTGGGAGGGAGATGTGAAGGAGGAAAGTTTCCACACACTAGGAAGCCCTTTCACTGGCAGAGAGAGGGGTGGCAGGGGAAAGCTTCAGCTCCTCTCACAGAGGAGAGCACAGCAACAGGGGTGCAGAGGACAAAGCGGAGAGATTCCCGCACAGAGGATTGGTGCTGACCAGCATTCACCAGCCTAAGATGCTTGTCTGCTTACCCGCCGGGGAGGGTGGGAGCTGGGAGGTGAGGCTCGGGCTTTGGAGGTCAGATCCCAGGGAGAGGACTGGGGTTGGCTGTGTGAACACAGCCTGAAGGGGCTAGTGCACCACAGCTAGCCAGGAGGGAGTCTGGGAAAAAGTCTAGAACTTCCTAAGAGGCAAGAGACCATTGTTCCAGGGTGCATGAGGAAAGGGGATTCAGAGCACTGCCTAAAGGAGCTCCAGAGACTGGCATGAGTCGCAGAAATTAGTGCGGACATCAGAGATGGGCATGAAATGCTAAGGCCTCTCCTGCAGCCACCAAGAAGCCTGTGGGCAAGCACAGGCCACTATCCACAATGCCCCTCCTGAGAGCCTGTGCAGCCCACCACTGCCAGGGTCCCGTGATCCAGGGACAACTTCCCAGGGAGAACACACTGTATGCCTCAGGATGATGCAACGTCAGGCCAGCTTCTGCCACCACAGGCTCGCCCTGCATTCCTTACCCTTCCCTCCACCCGGACTGAGCCCGAGCCCCTAATTAGATGCTACTTTAATCCTGTCCTGTCTGGTCAGGGAACAGATGCCGTCAGGTGACCTGCATGCAAAGGCAGGGCCAAATCCAAAACCGAACCCCAGGAGCTGTGCAAACAAAGAAGAGAAAGGGAAACTCCTCCCAGCAGCCTCAGGAGCAGCAGATTAAATCTGCACAATCAACTTGATGTACCCTGCATCACTGGAATACCTGCATAGACAATGAATCATCCCAAAATTTAGGCAGTGGACTTTGGGAGCAACTGTAGACTTAGGGTTGGCTTTCTGATTCTAATTTGTTTCTGGTTTTATATTTATTTTAGTTTAGTATTTAGAGTTTATTATCATTGGTAGATTTGTTGAGTGATTTGGTTGCTCTCTTCCTTTTCTTTTTAATATAGATATATATTTTTTTTTCCTTTTTTGTAAGTGTGTATGTGTATGTTTCTTTCTGTGATTTTGTCTGTGTAGCTGTACTTTTACCATTTGTCCTAGGGTTCTGTCTGTCTGTTTTCTTTTCCTTATTTTTTTTTAGTATAGTTTTCAGTGCTTGCTGTCAATGGTGGATTTGTTTATTGGTTTGGTTGCTCTCTTTTTTCTTCCTTTTTTTTAAGCTTTTCAATTTTTTATTTTTAATAATATACTTTTTCAATTTTAATAACTTTATTTCATTTTATTATTTTTATATCATTCTTTGCTGTTTCTCTCCCTTTTCTTCTCAGCCATGTAGCTGGCAGGGTTTTGTTGCTCTGGCTGGGTGTCAGGCCTGTGCCTATGAGGTAGGAGAGCTGAGATCAGGACATTGGTCCACCAGAGACCTGCCAGCTCCACATAATATCAAACAGAGAAAACTCTCCCAGAGATCTCCATCTCAGCACTAAGACCTAGCTCCACTCAATGACCAGCAAGCTACAGTGCTGGACACCTTATGCCAAACAACTAGCAAGACAAGAACACAGCCTCACCCATTAGCAGAGAGGCTGCCTAAAATCATAATAAGTTCACAGACACCCAAAAACACACCACCGGATACAGTCCTGCCAACCAGAAAGACAAGATGCATCCTCATCCACCAGAACACAGGCACCAGCACCAGTCCCCTCCACCAGGAAGCTTACACAACCCACTGAACCAACCTTAGCCACTGGGGGCAGACACCAAAAACAACAGGAACTACAAACCAGCAGCCTGTGAAAAAGAGACTCTAAACAGATTTGTTAAGCAGAATGAGAAGACAGAGAAACACACAGCAGGTGAAGGAGAAAAATAAAAACCCAGCAGACCAAACAAATGAAGAGGAAAGAGGCAGTCTACCTGAAAATGAATTCAGAGTAATGATAGTAAAGATGATCCAAAATCTTGGAAACAGAATGGAGAAAATACAAGAAACATTTAACAAGGACCAAGAAGAATTAAACAGTAAACAAACAATGATGAACAAAACAATAAATGAAATTAAAAATTCTCTAGAAGGAATCAATAGCAGAATAACTGAGACAGAAAAACAGACGAGTGACCTGGAAGACAAAATAGTGGAAATAACTACGCAGAGCAGAATAAAGAAAAAAGAATGAAAAGAGCTGACGCAGTCTCAGAGACCTCTCAGACAACAGTAAATGCACCAACATCTGAATAATAGGGATCCCAGAAGAAGAAGAGAAAAAGAAAGGGACTGAGAAAATATCTGAAGTGATTATAGTTGAAAACTTCCCTAATATGGGAAAAGAAATAGTGATTCAAGTGCAGGAAGCACAGAGAGTCCCATACAGGATAAATCCAAGGAGAAACATGCCAAGACACATATTAATCAAACTATGAAAAATTAAACACAAAGAAAAATTGTTAAAAGCATCAATGGAAAAACAACAAATAACATACAAGGGAATCCGCATAAGGTTAACAGCTAACTTTCAGCAGAAACTCTGCAACCCTGAAGAGCGTGGCAGGACATATTTAAAGTGATGAAAGAGAAAAAACTACAACCAAGATTACTGTACCCAGCAAGGATCTCATTCAGATTCAACAGAGAAATTAAAACCTTTACAAATAAGGAAAAGCTAAGAGAATTCACACCACCAAACCAGCTTTACAACAAATGCTAGGAACTTCTCTAGGCAGAAAACACCAGAGAAGGAAAAGACCTAAATAAAAAACCCAAAACAATTAAGAAAATGGTAATAGGAACATACATATTGTTAACTACCTTAAATGTAACTGGATTAAATGCTCCAATCAAAAGACATAGACTGGCTGAATGGATACAAAAACAAGACCCGTACATATGCTGTCTAAAAGAGACCCGCTTCAGACCTAGCGGCACATACAGACTGAAATTACAGGGATGGAAAATGATATTCCATGCAAATGGAAATCAAAAGAAAGCTGGAGTAGCAATTCTCATATCAGACAAAATAGATGTAAAAATAAAGACTATTAGAAGAGACAAAGAAGGACATCACATAAAGATTAAAGGATCAATCCAAGAGGAAGATATAACAATTGTAAATATTTATGCACCCAACATAGAAGCACCTCAATACAGAAGGCAAATGCTAAGAGCCATAAAAGGGGAAATCGACAGTAACACAATCACGGTAGGGGACTTTAACACCCCATTTTCACCAGTGGACAGATCATCCAAAATGAAAATAAATAAGGAAACATAAGCTTTAAATGATACATTAAACAAGATGGACTTAATTGATATTTATAGGACGTTCCATCCAAAAACAACAGAATACACATTCTTCTCAAGAGCTCATGGAACATCCTCCAGGATAATTCATATCGTGGGTCACAAATCAAGCCTTGGTAAATTTAAGAAAATTGAAATCGTATCAAGTATTTTTTCTGACCACAACGCTATGAGACTAGATATCAATTACAGGAAAAAAATCTGTAAAAAACACAAGCACGTGGTGGCTAAACAATACACTACTAAATAACTAAGAGATCACTGAAGAAATCAAAGAGGAAATCAAAAAATACCTAGAAACAAATGATAATGAAAACACAATGACCCAAAACCTATGGGATACAGCAAAACCAGTTCTGAGAGGGAAGTTTATAGCAGTAAAATCCTACCTCAAGAAACAAGAAACACCTCAAATAAACAAACCTTACACCTAAAGCAATTAGAGAAAGAAGAACAAAATTCCCCAAAGTTAGCAGAAGGAAAGAAATCATAAAGATCATATCAGAAATAAATGAAAAAGAAATGCAGGAAACAGTAGCAAGGATCAATAAAACTAAAAGTTCGTTCTTTCCGAAGATAAGCAAGACTGATAAACTGTTAGGCAGACCCATTATGAAAAAAGGGAGAAAACTCAGATCAACAAAATTAGAAATGAAAGAGGAGAAGTAACAACTGACACTGCAGAAATACAAAGGATCATGAGAGATTACTACAAGCAACTCTATGCCAATAAAATGGACAACCTGGAAGAAATGGACAAATTCTTAGAAAAGCACAACCTTCTGACACTGACCCAGGAAGAAAGAGAAAATATAAACAGACCAATCACAAGCACTGAAAGTGAAACTGTGATTTAAAATCTTCCAAGAACAAAAGCCCAGGACCAGCTGGCTTCACAGGAAAATTCTGTCAGACATTTAGAGAAGAGTTAACACCTATACTTCTCAAACTCTTCCAAAATATAGAAGACGGCAGAACACTCCCAAACTCATTCTACAAGGCCACCATCACCCTGATACCAAACCCAGACAAAGATGTCACAAAGAAAGAAAACTACAGGCCAATATCACTGATGAACATAGATGCAAAAGTCCTCAACAAAATACTAGCACGCAGAATCCAACAGCACATTAAAAAGATAATACATCATGATCAAGTGGGGTTTATCCCAGGAATGCAAATATAATTGAATATAAGCAAATCAGTGTGATAAACCATATTAACAAATTGAAGAATAAAAACCATATGATCATCTCAGTAGATGCAGTAAAATCTTCTAACAAAGTTCAGCACTGATATATGATAAAAATCTTTCAGAAAGTAGGCATAGAGGGAACTTACCTCAACATAATAAAGGCCATATATGACAAACCCACAGCCAACATCATTCTCAATGGTGAAAAACTGAAACCATTTCCACTAAGATCAGGAACAAGACAAGGCTGCCCACTCTCACCACTATTATTCAACATAGTTTTGGACGTTTTAGCCACAGCAATCAGAGAAGAAAAAGAAATAAAAGGAATCCAAAGCCGAAAAGAAGAAGTAAAGATGTCACTGTTTGCAGATGACATGATACTATACATAGAGAATCCTAAAGATGCTATTAGAAAACTACTAGGGTTAATCATTGAATTCGGCAAAGTAGCAGGATACAAAATTAATGCACAGAAATCTCTTGCATTCCTATACACTAATGATGAAAAATCTGAAAGAGAAATTAAGGAAACACTCCCATTTACCATTGCAACAAAAAGAATAAAATACCTAGGTATAAACCTACCTAAGGAGACAAAAGGCCTGTATGCAGAAAACTGTAAGACACTTTTGAAAAAAATTAAAGATGTTACAAACACATAGAGAGATATACCATGTTCTTGGATTGGAAGAATCAACATTGTGTATATTACTATACTACCCAAAGCAATCTACAGATTCACTGCAATCCTGATCAAACTACCAATGGCATTTTTCACAGAACTGGAACAAAATATTTCAAAAGTTGTATGGAAACACTAAAGACCCTGAATAGCCAAAGAAATCTTGAGAAAGAAAAATGGAGCTGGAGGAATCAGGCTCCTGGATTTCAGACTACAAAGCTACAGCAATCAAGACAGTATGATACTGGCTCAAAAACAGACATATAGGTCAATGGAACAGGATAGAAAGCCCAGAGGTAAACCCATGCACATACTGTCACCTTATTTTTGATAAAGGAGACAAGAATATACCATCGAGAAAAGACAACCTTTTCAATAAGTGGTGCTGTGAAAACTGGACATCTACATGAAAAAGAATGAAGTTAGAACACTCCCTAACACCGTACACAAAAATAAACTCAAAATAGATTAAAGACCTAAATGTAAGGCCAGACACTATAAAACTCAGAGGAAAACTTAGGCAGAACACTCTATGACATAAATCACAGCAAGATCCTTTTTGACCCACCTCTTAGAGTAATGGAAATAAAAACAAAAATAAATAAATGGGACCTAATGAAATTAAAAAGCGTTTGCACAGCAAATGAAAACATAAACAAGATGAAAAGACCACCCTCAGAATGGGAGAACATATTTGCAAATGAAGCAACAGACAAAGGATTAATCTCCAATATTTACAAGCAACTCATGCAGCTCAATGTTTAAAAAATAGACAACCTAATCCAAAAATGGGCAGAAAACCTAAATAGACCTTCCAAAGAAGATATACAGATTGCCAACACCACATGAAAGGATGCTCAACATCACTGATCATTAGAGAAATGCAAATGAAACCTACAATGAGATATCACCTCACACCAGTCAGAATGGCCATCATCAAAAAATCTACAAACAATAACTGCTGGTGACGGTGTGCAGAAACGGGAACCCTCTTTCGTTGTTGATGGAAATGTAAATTGATACAGCCACTATGGAGAACAGTATGGAGGTTCCTTAAAAAACTAAAAATAGAACTACCATACGACCCAGCAATCCCACTACTGCACATATACCTTGAGAAAACCATAATTCAAGAAGAGTCATGTACCACAATGTTCATTGCAGCTCTATTTACAATAGCCAGGACATAGAAGCAACCTAAGTGTCCATTGACAGATGAATTGATAAAGAAGAAGTGGCACATTCATACAATGGAATACAATGGAATATTACTCAGCGGTAAAATGAAACGAAATTGAGTTATTTGTAGTGAAGTGCGTGGACTTAGAGTCTGTCATACAGAGTGAAGTAAGTCAGAAAGGGAAAAACAAATACCGTATGTTAACATGTATATGTGGAATCTAAAAAACAAATGGTTCTGAAGAACCTAGGTGCAGGACAGGAATAAAGACGCAGATGTAGAGAACGGACTTGAGAACACAGGGAGGGGGAATGGTAAGCTGGGACGAAGTGAGAGTGTAGCATGGACATATATACACTACCAAACGTAAAATAGATAGCTAGTGGGAAGCAGCTGCATAGCCCAGGGAGATCAGCTCAGTGCTTTGTGACCACCTAGAGGGGTGGGATATGGAGGGTGGGAAGGAGACGCAAGAGGGAGGGGATATGGGGATATTTGTATATGTATAGCTGATACACTTTGATATACAGCAGAAAGTAACGCACCATTGTAAAACAATTATACTCCAATAAAGATGTTAAAAACAAAACAAAGCAAAACAAAAATAAAGTCAAACAAGATTTTTTAAACTACATTAAAAAATAGCCAGTGCAGTTTACCATTTGATATTTTTCAAGGCAGTAAAATTGGCAAGTAATGTATTTGACCGTAAATATTGCAGGAAGGTACAGCACAGTATTTGCAGGAAAAGAACCTGTTGGGTTGTTCTGTTTAATTCAAATGCTTAAATGTAAGTTTTATTACCCCAACCTATGCATGTTTCCCCTGCCAACAGCAAGTAATTATTACTTAGATCAATTTTTTTCAGACATCAAGGCAATGATGTATGCACTGAACTCTAGTTAAGATATCAGGCAGAACTTTAGAAAACATTTTGTGTGCAGCCAAAGGTACTTTTTTATCAGGATGTTTCAATGTCCCAATCACTTTTGAAGAACAAGTGAAATATAATTAGACTCAAGAAACAAATAGGATAATTAGAAGAGGTGTTTTGAAATGACTCTCTTAAAAATGCATCATTTGAAAGGTTGTTTCATGCCTCTAAATGGAAGCAATTTCAGTGTGAGAAATTGGTTATAGTACTATGACTACTATAAATACAGTTTTCAGCTAATTTGCATTGCATTATTAACATATGGTAGGCAGAGGGCTATATAATTTACATGTGTTATCTTCTTTAATAAAACATAAATCTGAACTCTGAGAGTATAATGAATTGACTTCAGTAAAATTCTATTTAAATGATCACTAAAATGGTAACTAAAGACAGGGGAATAAAAGGCCCCAAATTTTCTAAGTATGCTTACCAAATTTTGTAAGTCATTTTCAAACTATTCTTTAAAGTTGCTCTTTTTGTGGTCATTTTTACATGAATATCTTTTTCTTTGAGAAAACGAATACCTTCTTGGTACAGACCCTTAGCTTTTATAGTAGGGGGAAAATCTTGTATTTAAAATAATTCTGTGCCTTTACTTTCAACATTATATTTTTAAAAGCTTCTTAGTTGCATATTCTTATGGCATTCATATGACAATGTCTGGAGTTAAGTGTGGGAGGTGTTATTATCCCTATTTGATATATGTGATTATTCAGAAGTAAAAATTTTGGATTGGTCCAAAAAATGTAGTAGTTTTGCAATATGTACTCTAGCCATCTTTTGGACTCAGGCATTTAGAAAGTTCATTTAGAAGCACTTCTCTAAACTTCCTTTCCATTTTGCTTACACACCATGGAAATTCTGACTTCAATTCTGAATTGAAGGAGAAATAATTTTTTTGGTGCTATTGATTTATCAACTCATTAAACAACTAACTAATATCATATGCAGGCTGTGGAAATTTCACCAGATTAAAAAGCACCTCAAAGATAGCTTTTTCACATTTTGAATATAAAACAGTATTCTGGAAACCACTATTTTTAAATTTTTTGCATTGATTTTTCATGTGAAATTGTGACAACCAATATGTTTTACCTTTCAAAGATTTTTGAATAGAGTGTTTGAATAAGATTGTGAAAGAAATGATTTCCACTCTAAATGAGATCTTTGTGGCCATACAGGCATGTATGGGTTTGATTTTAAAATATTCTTTATAGGACACTTCTTTAATAATTTATTATTTGTGCTTGGATTAGGACCCATCATTTACAGATCTAATTTTTTTCTTTCATCACGTAAGAAGATTCTTAAATAATAAAACTAATGTCACTTGTCACTATTCATGAATCATAACTTTTGTTGCATGGAAAAATGCATAGACACACAGGTGATAGTTAGTATCCATACCTGGAAGGAAGAGTTAGAAATAAATATATTAGTCTATAGGAATAATAGCAATTGTAATCCACAATATATGGATTAATCAACAACATTTAGTTTTGTTTAGGGTTTTGAGGGTTTTTTTCCCCTTTATCTATGTTAACCACATTTCATTTCATTGGTGACAAAATATTTGCTCTTTGAAATTTTGATCAGAACCTACAAGAACAGTCTAGCAATTAAAGTCAGCAAAATTGATGAGACTCTAGTTTCTACATTAATGGTCAGGAGTGATGTATAATAAGAATATTCTTTGTTAGGTCTATTCATTTAATTGCAATTTAACTTTACCTATATTTAGGTGTATTAAATGTCCTTTAGTGCAAGGACAATGTCTTACCCTGGATTAATAGATCCAAAGTGCCTATGAACAGTATTTATTTGCAACATGTTGACAATGAATAGAAGCAAGTTATTAATTACTAATAGCTCATTCTCCTGGGGGCAGTACTTTCAAATCAAAGCACCTTTACATATGAGCTAGGTTTTATTATTTTAATTAACTATAAATTAATATTCCAATTATCTTTAGAATTTTCCCATATGGGATTCTCTGGAAGAGTTAGATATTATGCATTTTAGCTACAATTCCTTTTTTATAATAATTTAAGATGTTTTTTACCCTTTTTTGTTTAGCTGATGGTAGCTAGCAGGATTGAAAAGAAGCTAAATGGATCCAAACTGATATTGATTCAATCTTTCATTTAAACTGGTAACGTAGTTAAATTTAATTTCCCATAATACTAAACCCTGTTTAATACAAAATTTAAAGAATCAAATAGATCCTAACACAGCCACTGTTTGCATTTTATTCCAACCTAAATTTTTTTATCTTTTAATTTTTAAAAATATGACTCATAAATATCATCTTCCAACTCAAATCAAGGTAAGTAAATCAATAAAAACACATTAGGAGAAAAATGTTTCTTTATTACTATAAATATGATATTTATACACAAGATCAATCATATAAGGTGGAAAATGATCACATAGGTTCATTTCTGGTGGTGTATGTGCCTAAAGAATCTTGTCCAAAAAGGTGAGGGTATGTTAATCTCTAGGATCCAATCCATTTCTTATTAGTAAGTGAAAAATAAGTTTATCAACTAGCAAACATTACATAATAAACTGAAAAACAAATTGATGTTAAATATTTACATTTTATCAGCATTTAAAAATTTTTGTATTTGTACTTATTCACTAAAATATGAATATGCTAGTTAAAAAACTCCTAAATTTTAAGCTTATTTTTAGAGAATTATGGTCTGAATTTCATATACCTACAGTTTATGAACAGATATTATTGCTATTTTTTGCACATGAAAGATATGCATTATGAGATATAAAATATCAAAAAGATGAAGGTTTGTGTGGTTTGGCTGAATCAATGAGTCAAAAATGCAGACTGAATGGTAAATAATGAACGTCCCAATCATAGAAGTCCTCACTAAAAAAATCAGTAATTTTTGAGAAATAATCAGGTGACACCTAATCTATGTTTTTAAAATTTGGGAACTGCCCATGAGGAAGATGACTGAGAAGCTGGAGTAGATTAAGCACACTGTCAGGAACTGAGAATTTCAGCCCTGACTCTAACTTCAGCAATAACTATTAAAAATGGAAAAGAGGAGATGTCGAGGTCATATGATTTGCTTCATGGATTTGAATATCTGCCATGCTGAAAATTGATTAGAGCATTTCAATTGATCTCAGGATAGGTCTGAAAACAAAGTGACAGTCACTTCGGTTCTTCATCCAGACACGCAGGCTCAGCGGCCATGGCTCAGGGGCTCAGGCACTCCGCGGCATGTGGGATCTTCCCAGACAGGGGCACGAACCTGTGTCCCCTGCATCGGCAGGTGGACTCTCAACGACTGAGCCACCAGGGAAGCCCGACTTTGGTTCTTAAAATGCAGACAAAGACCATTGGCCTTCACTCAGCGTCCTTCAATACCTTGTGAATATGAAGAGCCAACATGTCATAGAGAAAACTATGTTACATTTTGTGTCAGGTAATGCAGATAATAGACTTCATAAATATGTGAATTTGGGGAAATTACTTCTATCTCTGAGAATCAGTTATATAACAACTTTGTTCATATATAAAATTGTTATATAATATAAAATTTTTTTTTTTTTTTTTTGTGGTACGCGGGCCTCTCACTGTTGTGGCCTCTCCCGTTGCGGAGCTAAAATTTTATCCATTTATATTTTATTCATAGGTTATTAGGAAGTTTGAATTAAATAATTTAAGTGAAATGGTTGACATGTTTATTCTTAGTACCATTATATTTACATGATTCAACATTTTAATGGGCATATGATATCAATGAAAGCCATGTTTCAATATTTTAAGAAAATAATTTTATTACATTTCAGATACTGTTACTTAAACTACATTCTTATATTCTCCAAATATCATTGTGATATGAATTCAGATCGTTGACATATAAAATATCAAAAGACTCTCTGTTTTGAATAAATTTCCTATAAATGTCCATCTCCTTTAATTGATGCTCATTCATGCAAGAAAATATATCACACCAATCAAATTGCAGATGTAATAATGAAAAAGCAAAACTGTGCTGTGAGTTCTCAACATCTCTTTAATTTGACAGCAGTTACCTGACTAGAGATGAAATAGAATTATTTATAACTGCAGAAATCGCTGCTGGGTTAAAATTGACATTGAAGAAGCCTCCCCTTTGGCAACCCCCGTTTGCAATGGTGTCACCGTGTCACTGTAAATAACCCTGCTGGGATCAATTGTCATGCCCCCAAGGGACATGGGTTGTCTATAATATCACAGAAAAGTAATGAGAGGGAAAGATTTCCTGCTAGAACATGAGTCATTTTTAAGCATTAAGCCAACAAAGCTTGACCTAAGTCGGCCTAGAAGTGCACTGTGGGAAACTACACAGAAGCCACATCTCAGCAAAACGTCTTGGCAGGAAATGGGTGGACATGTAGAAATGCAATAACTGTCTTATTTATTTGCCACTCTTGGGAACAGTAATATGAAAGTGACTAATATGGTATAATAGTTCCCAGAACCAATTAATTAATCATAGCATGCCATTAACAGATACATTCCTTGGAGGGAGAATATTTCATGCTCAGGGAAATTAAACCTTTTTATGGTGATAAAATTTTCCCAGTCAAAAGTGCTTTAAATTTACATTCTCACACTGTTAACAAGGTGGGGGATTTCCTAAATGAAGGAATGATTTTCATGAGGTCTACAGGTGATTTCTGGAGACAATTCAGTGTTCGTGTGGAGTGGAATTCGAGAAAGGTTCTTTTTGTTCTTTTTCTTGCACTTTGCATTAATTGAAAATATTTAGTTTATTGATCCCATTTTTTAAAAAGTAAATATTTAAACAGTCAACTTTCTTTTAAAACCTAGTCCAATACCTGCTTTCACTTCAAATAAATGGGACAGAGACCCAGTCTCTTCATGGAAAAGTTTGAAGTTTGGTTAACTAGTTTACAACTTCTTTTTTTTTTTACACCAGTGTTAGATGTTAGCCATTTTCTTCCTTAGGCTTATGAATCAGTTTGCACTGGTTACTTAATACAATGCAGATACAGTTTAACATTTTTTTAAGCATTTGGCTTTGTTCATATTACTGCAAAGCCAACTGTTTTATTTATGGTTATATCAAATCCTTAAGCAAGTGTGTAAAGCACACAGAATTTATTTCCCTTGATTCTTCCCTCCCGGGAACATGGGTCGTTATTGCACAGTCTATTTTTCACTATCCCCAGTCACTTACTCAAATAGTGTCCAGTACTAACAAACTCATTCATGAAATAAAATATTAAAGCTAAATGTTTCTTAGTTTGTATTTTATACTTTTCCCTCTGAGAAAAGAAATTATTTCTTAATTATTGTCTTTTTAAAACTCAGTATACAGGCTATCAAGGGTCCTTATCATTTATTTCCACTCTAGTCCTCAATAATATCATATTGTATATAATTGTTCTTTTCTATGGCCGTTTTCCTACTTTTCATCTCTGGATATTAGCCTCTAATCTGGTTGTCTGAGTTCAATGAGCATTCTGCATATTCTTTTCATAGTTTCAATATACTGAATGAACATTACTTACAATCTTTAAATATATAATAAGAAATATCGTTCTAGTTCTGTAAAAAATGCCATTGGTAATTTGATAGGGATTGCACTGAATCTGTAGATTGCTTTGGGTAGTATAGTAATTTTCACAATATTGATTCTTCTGATCCAAAAACATGGTATATCTCTCATTTTTTTGAGTCATCTTTGATTTCTTTCATCCATGTCTTGTAGTTTTCTGTAGTTTTCTGAGTACAGGCCTTTTACCTTTTACCTCCTTAGGTAGGTTTATTCCTAGGTACTTTATTCTTTTTTGTTGCAATGGTGAATAGTATTGTTTCCTTGATTTCTCTTTCTGAGCTTTCGTTGGATCAGATCTTTCGTAGGAATGCAAGAGATTTCTGGACATTAATATTGTATTCTGCAACATTACCAAATTCATTTATTAGCTCTAGTAATTTTCTGGTGGCATCTTTAGGATTATCTATGTATAGTATGGTGTCATTTGCAAACAGTGACAATTTTACTTCTTTTCCAATTTGTATTCCTTTTATTTTTTTTCTTCTCTGATTGCTGTGGCTAGGACTTCCAAAACTATGTTGAATAATAGTGGCAAGAGTGGACAACCTTGTCTTGCTCCTGATCTTAGTGGAAATGCTTTCAGTTTTTCACCATTGAGAATGATGTTTGCTGTGTGTTTGTCATATACAGCCTTTATTATGTTGAGGTACGTCCCATCTGTGCCCACTTACTGGAGACTTTTTATCATAAATTGCTGTCACATTTGGTCAAAAGCTTTTTCTGCCTCTATTGAGATGATCATATGGTTTTTATACTTCAGTTTGTTAATATGGTGTATCACATTGATTGACTTGCATATATTGAAGAATCCTTGCATCCCTGGGATAAATCCCACTTGATCATGATGTATGATCCTTTTAATGTATTGCTGGATTCTGTTTGTTAGTATTGTGTTGAGGATTTTTGCATCTATATTCATCAGTGATATTGGTCTGTAATTTTCTTTTATTGGAGTATCTTTGTCTGGGTTTGGTGTCAGGGTGATGGTGCCCTCGTAGAATGAGTCTGGGAGTGTTCCTTCCTCTGCAACTTTTTGGAAGAGTTTGAGAAGGATGGATGTTAGCTCGTCTGTAAATATTTGATTGAATTAACCTGTGAAGCCATCTGGTCCTGGACTTTTGTTTGTTGGAAGATTTTTAATCACAGTTTCAATTTCATTACTTGTGATTCATCTGTTTATATCTTCTAATTTTCTTTGTTTCAGTCTTGGGAAAGTGTATCTTTCCAAGAATTTGTCCATTTCTTCATGGTTGTCCATTTTATTGGCATATAGTTGTTTGTAGTAGTCTCCTATGATCCTTTGTATATCTGCAGTGTTAGCAGTGATTTCTCCTTTTTTGTTTCTAATTTTGCTGATTTGAGTCCTCTCCCTCTTTTTATTGATGAGCCTGGCTAAAGATTTATCAATTTTCTTTATCTTCTCAAAGAACCAGCTTTTAGTTTTATTGATCTTTGCTATTGTTTTCTTTGTTTCTAGTTCATTTATTTCTGCTCTGATCTTTATGATTTCTTTCCTTCTACTAACATTGGGGTTTTTTTGTTCTTCTTTCTCTAGTCCCTTTAGGTGTAAGTTTAGATTATTTATTTGAGATTTTTCTTGTTTCTTGAGGTAGGATTGTATTGCTACAAACTTCCCTCTTAGAACTGGTTTTGCTAACTCCCATAGGTTTTGGATCATCATTGATATTTGTCTCTAGGTATTTTTTTATTTCCTTTTTGATTTTTTCAGGGATCTCTTGGTTATTTAGTAGTGTATTGTTTAGCCTCCATGTGTTTATGTTTTTTATGCTTTTTCCCTGTAATTGATTTCTAATCTCATAGTGTTGTGGTGGGAAAAGATGCTTGATATGATTTCAATTTTCTTAAATTTGCTGAGGCTTGATTTGTGACACAAGATGTGATTTGTCCTGGAGAATGTTCAATGTGCACTTGAGAAGAAAGTATAATCTTCTGTTTTTGGATGGAATGTCCTTTGGATGGAATGAATTAAATCTATCTGGTCTACTGTGTCATTTAAAAATTGTGTTTCCTTTTTAATTTTCTGTCTGGAAGATCTGTCCATCAGTGTAAGTGAGGTGTTAAAGGCCCCCATTATTATTGTGTTACTGTTGATTTCCTCTTTTATAGCTGTTAGCATTTGCCTTATACATTGAGATGGTCTTATGTTAGGTGCATATATATTTGTAATTGTTATATGTTCTTCTAGGATTGATCCCTTGATCATTATGTAGTGTCCTTCCTTGTCTCTTGTAACACTATTTATTTTAAAGTCTATTTTTTCTGATATGAGTATTGCTACTCTTCTTTCTTTTGATTTCCATTTGCATGGAATATCTTTTTCCATCCCCTCACTTTCAGTCTGTATGTGTCCCTAGGTCTGAAGTGGGTCTGTTGTAGATAGCATATATACGGGTCTTGTTTTTGTATCCGTTCAGTGAGCCTGTATCTTTTTGTTCGTGCATTTAATCCATTCACATTAAGGTAATTATTGATATGTATGATCTTATTACTATTTTCTTAGTTGTCTTGGGTTTGTTTTTGTAGGTCCTTTTCTTCTCTTGTGTTTCCCACTTATAGAAGTTCCTTTAGCATTTGTTGTAGAGCTGGTTTGATGGTGTTAACTTCTCTTAGCTTTTGCTTATCTCTAAGCTTTTGATTTCTCCGACAAATCTGAATGAGATCCTTGCTGGGTAGAGGAATCTTTTTTGTAGGTTCTTCCCTTTCATCACTTTAAATATATTGTGCCCCTCCCTTCCGGCCTGTAGAGTTTCTGCTGAGAAATCAGTTGTTAACTTTATGGGAGTTCCCTTGCATGTTTTTTGTCATTTTCCCTTGTTGCTTTCAACAATTTTTCTTTGTCTGTAATTTTCATCAATTTGATTACTATGTGTCTTGGGGTGTTTCTCCTTGGGTTTATCCTGCCTGAGACTCTCTGTGCTTCCTGCACTTGGTTAGTTATTTCCTTTCCCATGTTAGGTAAATTTTCGACAATAATCTCTTCAATTATTTTCTTGTGTCCTTCCTCTCTCTCTTCTCCTTCTGGGACTCCTATTATTCGAATATTGGTGTGTTTAATGTTGTCCCAGAGGTGTCTTAGGCTGCCTTCATTTCTTTTCATTCTTTTTTCTTTATTCTGTTCTGCAGCAGTGATTTCCACTATTCTGTCTTCCAGATCAATTATCTGTTCTTCTGCTTCAGTTATTCTGCTATTGATTCCTTCTAGTGTAGTTTTCATTTCAGCTATTGTATTGTTCATCTCTCTTTGTTCTTTAATTTTTCCAGGTGTTTGTTCTTTAATTCTTCTAGGTCTTTGTTAAACATTTCTTGCATCTTCTTTACCTTTGCCTCCATTCTTTTTCTGAGGTCCTGGATTATCTTCACTATCATTAGTCTGTATTCTTTTTCTGGAAGGGTGCCTATCTCAACCTCATTTAGTTGTTTTTCTGGGTTTTTATCTTGTTCCTTCATCTGGTACATAGTCCTCTGAATTTTCATTTTGCCTCTCTTTCTATGAATGTGGTTTTCATTCCACAGGTTGCAGGATTATAGTTCTTCTTGCTTCTGTTGTCTGCCTTCTGGTGGATGAGGCTATCTAAGAGGTGTGTGCAATTTCCTGATGGGAGGGACTTGTGGTGCTTAGAGCTGGATGTTGCCCTCGTGGGCAGAGCTCAGTAAAACTTTAATTCACTTGTCTGTTGATGGGTGGGTCTGAGTTCCCTCCCTTTTGGTTGTTTGTTCTGAGGCGACCCAGCACTGGAGCTTACAGTTTCTTTGATGTGGCTAATGGCAGAGGGCTTATGCCAAAGACTACTTCCAAAACTTCTGCTGCCAGTGTCCTTGTCCCCACAGTGAGCCACAGCTGCTCCCCTCCTCTGCAGGAAACGCTCCAACACTAGCAGGTCAGTCTGGTTTAGTCTCCTGCAGGGTCACTGCTCCTTCACCCCTGGGTCCTGATGCACACAGTACTTTGTGTGTGCCCTCCAAGAATGGAGTTTCTGTTTCCCCCAGTCCTGTCAAAGTCCTGCAATCAAATCCCACTAGTCTTCAAAGTCTGATTCCCTTGGAATTCCACCTCCCATTCCCAGGTTGGGAAGCCTGACATGGGGCTCAGAACCTTCACTCCAGTAGTTGGACTTCTGTGATATAAGTGTTCTCCAGTTTGTGAGTCACCTACCCAGTGGTTATCGGATTTGATTTTATTGTGCTTGAGCCCTTCCTACCATCTCATTGTGGCTTCTCCTTTGTCTTCGTTGTGGCGTATCTTTTTAGGTGAGTTCCCGTGTCTTTCTATCAATGATTGTTCAGCAGTTAGTTGTGATTCCGGAACTCTCACAAGAGGGAGCGAGCACATGTCCTTCTACTCTGCCATCTTGAACCAATCTATCGTCTTTTGTTTTTTTTTACCTTCTTCTCACAAAATGGTCTCTACCCCACCCACCACATATTCCATTGTTCTGCTCTTCTCTCAGTTACCTGAACTTCTCATCTTAACACTGTGTATGAGTCAGGGTTCTCCTGAGAAACAGAAGATATCTCTCTATATTTATATCCTTCTTTGTATATATCTATGTCTATGTCATATATCTCTATCTGAGATATATGAGAGAGAGAGAGAGAGAGAGATTTTAATGAATTGGCTTATACAGTTATGACAGCTGGCCAGTCTGAAATCTGCCGGGCAGCCTGTAAGTAGAAAATTCAGACAGGGTTTTTATGTTGCTATTTTCAGGCAGAATTTTTTCTTCTGGAAATTTCAGTCTTTGCTCTTAAGGCCTTCAATTGGTTGGATGACATTCACCCACATTATGAATGGTAGTACTTTAAAGTCTACTGATAGTAAATATTAATCCATCTAAAAAATATCTTCATATCAACATTTAAGCTGGTGTTTGACTAAACAACTGGGTACCACACACTAGCCAAGCTGATACATAAAATTAACCATTATATCCTGCCTGGGGCTGTAGCTTTCCTTTTCCTAAGAATAAAACATTTCCTAGAAATAAAACATTTATCTTTCAAGGATGACTATTGTTTATCAAAACATGATTTTTCTCTCTCCTTACTCTTACCTTCCTTTGGATCATGTCTTAAATGACTATATAATTTATTGTCTAAGCAGGAATCTTTCTTAGTCCAGGCCAAATCAGGGCTATCTCTCCCAAGAATTGTGCTACTGAGTTAGGGAGTGAAACAGCTAAATGGTTCTGTAGAGTTGTATGCTCAGAGGAGCATAATATAAAAAAAATAGTAAAAGAAAAAATAAGATTGAGGGACTATATGGAGACTTCCATGATTAGAATAATCTACCATCTCTTGAGATGTACACATTGCTATATTTAAAATGTATAACCAACAAGGACCTACTGTATAGCACAGGGAACTCTGCTCAATATTATGTAACAACCTAAATGGGAAAAGAATTTGAAAAAGAATAAATATATGTATATGTATAACTGAATCTCTCTGCTGTACACCTGAAACTATCACAACATTGTTAATCAACTATACTCCAATATAAAATAAAAAGTTAAAATAAATAAAAATATTTAAAAAATAAAAAATAGCTCATAATTACTGAGCGTTTTCTATGTAACAGACACAAATACTTGTGCATTTAATCCAAATAAAAATCTTTTAAGGTGAAAACAATTATTTTCCCATTTTATAGATGAAGAACCTGAGGCTTGCTGCACTTAGGTGACTTGCCGAAAGCCTCAGAACAAAAATAGTCAGAGGAATTGAATGAAAGCCATCTGTGCTATACCTCTCATCATTGAGGAAGAACAATAAAAGGTAGTGACTGGTTTCATAATTATCATCACTGTCATCAAAACCATTGAATTCCAACCCCTCTAGCAATTATATTTCCAGGAATTTATCTCACAGTTATAATGCATAAGTATAATAAAGTATGTTCAAAAAAAAGAGAAGAATCTACCACCTCAATAAGACACATATTTTTTCTTTCAAACTTCTGTTTATTGAATACTGAGACCTCTAAGCTATAATTATTGACCATTAGTCTCTTATCCTTTGCTGAAAGAGAGTAGAATAGAGGTTGGCTAAACAATGTAAATGAAAAACAATCTCTCTCTTTATTCACTTTTGCTCATCCCAAATATTTTATATGATATTATTAAATTTCTCTCTCTCTCCCTGCTCCACCCCCACTTTCTTTCCTTTATAATTTCTTGCCTCCATTCCATATTCTGGGTAAAGAGAATAAAACCAGTAAGAATTGGGAAATAAAGCAAAGCTTAAGTATTTCTACCCGACTCTTGAATATCTATCTCTCCATCAGATTATAATCAGTGCTATGTCAGGATTTAAATTTTTTTGTGATTTCAGTGATAGCATGATATCTCATGCTTAAAAGATTTCTAAAATTTTGTTTACTGCTCTCAGGGACTCAGACTAGATTATGATGAGCTGAAAAAATTCCAAACACCAAAAAAACCAGTTTATTTCTCATTCATATTACTCACTTTTATACCCATTTAGTCACCATGATGATGGAGGAGTTGTACTTACTTAGGTTTCCACTCTCTCCAGTCTGGATTTAAAAATGCAGCAAATTACATTACCTCTCAAACTTCTAACTAATGGCAAAATGTAGCAAAACACATTATATAGGATAAAGCAAATCACACAGAGGAGTAACTAATCAAATGGGGGCAGGGAAGTGAAATCATATCATGAACTTGGAAGTAGAAAAACAAATACTTATGAGAAGTCCTGATACCTATCAGAGTGTTTAATCAATATATGCTGATATGATTTGTCCTTATCCATGATCTTTACAAATTTGAACACACTTTCCACTTCATTGAATTATTTCTCCTCAAGTTGTTGCAGTGGTAATGCCTCTTGGCACGTGGCACAAATCATGTTGAATCTGATGATATTTCTCCTTGGGTTTCTCCCCCATGCATACATACTATTTCCTTCTGTTTCTTGTAAAGAAATGTGTTTCAATGTATTCTATAATCTTTTACAACTCCTTGCCTCACTTCACGCCATTTCTTTTTATTGTAATTCACTCTTTATTCTTAAACAGACCAATAGCTCCTCATACTTTGAACCAAAGTAGAATTTCCTAATCTCTCTGTCCCAAGGCTGGATTAGAGTCTTCCTTCTGTGTTCGCAGATAGGTATCTGTCTCTACCAATGGATTTTATAGCCCTCGAAGTCAGGGACAATATTTTATTTCATCTATTATATATTAACTGTCTTATCTACCTTATAACTGATTCTATATCCGGTGACTACCATGACAAGTAGGGTATGCTTAATAAATATTTGTTTGAATTCACCTCTGTTGTAGGAAGCATTTTTCAGATGATAGCTGACTGGCTATTGTCAAGGTATCACTATTGGACCAGATTTTCTGTGCTTGATGGGAGTTTGTTCATTATATGATGATATTTTAACTTTGTAGAAGATCAAACATTAAGAAATTAACATATATTGCAACAAGATAGATTTTATTTACACAGGATGACAATTACCAGAATTATTACTAAACATACACTATAATTAATACTAGGTGGTAGATTCTACAAGTCAAAGGCTTAAACATATGGAACAATAAAAACTTTACTGGACAGAATGTTTATTCATTTCAATGACTTGATTTATACTAAAAGGTAATAGTCTTTCTTAATAAATTGTATTTCCATGGAATCTCTTTGTTTATCCCTGGAGTAAATCTTAATACTTCTCTTCAATACTCAAAAGAACGCTTTAAAGAAAAACTGAGATGTGACATTTTGCTGAAAGTTTCATGACGTGAAGAGATTTCATAACATACAATCATGCAGCAATTTATACTAAAGTACCATTTTGATAGGTCTTCCCTCCAAAATGTCTTTTTCTGATTCCCTATTCCCCTTTTCCAGGCTTTCCCTGGCCTCTCAGGTGAAGAATATGTAATATTGATCAAGAGGGCTTAGGAATGTGGTAAGCTAGTGATGGAAGCCCAAAACCATGCCTTACTCTAAGTTGTTTACCTTCTATTAATCTTGATAATAAAGCATACACCACAAATTTAAAATGCAGATTAAGTACTATGGCTGTAATGTGTTTAACACAACATCTAATTCACTGTACTGATTGTAACAATGGTGACAAAGGTATCCTGAGACAGAGAGAACATTCTTAGTCCATTTGACATAATCTCCATTATTCTTGTAAAAAGCAACATATAATATACAATGTCATTAGAAATGGGTTCAATGCAAGTTTCTCTGGCTTATCTTCCAACCAATGTGCCATCCTTAAGTTCCTTTGCTGTTGCTGTTGTAGACCGCTTTATAAAATAAGCACTCAAAATCCTGGCTGAGTCCCTTTTCTCCTGGGTCATGTTTCTCCTGAGGTTATTCTCATATTTCTTTTCCACTAGCATCCCAGAGAAAACACTAGCTTCCTTGATTATGTTTTAACTGGATTTATCTGCTAAGGTGCTTTCAGTCAGTACATTAACCAGCAGCAGATTTCATGGGCTATTTATATTAATACTCACTGATTAGTAGATGTGGTTATGACAAGTGGTTTTCCATGTGTAGGCTCATGCAGGATCTCTAGATGCTTCAGGTTTATTGTGAATCAGTGCTTATTCTACAAACCTGTGTATAATAGTCTTCAAGGTTTTTGGATAGTCCTAAGGAATTGCAAATAAGTTATATCAAAATATAAAGATTTCTTTTTTTTAACTTTTTATTTTGTTTATTTATTTTTGACTTTATTGGGTCTTCGTTGCTGCATGAGGGCTTTCTCTAGTTGCAGCAAGCAGGGGCTACTCTTTGTTGCGGTGTGCGGGCTTCCCATTGTGGTGGCTTCCCTTGTTATGGAGCACGGGGTCCAGGCACGTAAGCTTCAGTAGTTGTGGCACACAGGCTCAGCAGTTGTAGCTCACGGACTCTAGAGCGCAGGCTCAGTATTTGTAGTGCACAGGCTTAGCTGCTCTGCGGCATGTGGGATCTTCCCGGACTGGGGCTTGAACCCATGTCCCCTGCATTGGCAGGCGGACTCCCAACCACTCTGCCACCAGGGAAGTCCCCAAAATATAAAGATTTCTAAAAATGCCTCTAGGTTTTAGAGCAGATACTTCTTGGCTTTTTACCCAGTTAAGTAGATATTTTGTAGGTAAAGTTTATGAGGACTTTTTAATGCTGTAATGTCCTTTAAGAATAAAAAAATAAACCAAAAACCTCATCAATTCCCAAACTGAGATTTTCTATTTGTCATTAGGTAGTCTATGAAAGAAATCAAGGATCTATTCCAACAGAATTGAAAAAAATATTTTTTATATTAAAAATCACTGTAAGTGCCCAAGAGGGTATCTTATTATGAATATGTCTTTTAAAGTCATCATAGACCCTTTCATTGAGATGAATCTTACAGCTCTTTTAATCCAAAGAACAGTTTTAAAAGAAAATTTCAAAATAATCTACCTTTGTTGCAATGCCAGGCACTGATTACAGGTGTATATTACAAAGTGAACATGATAGTCAAAATCCCGTGGGAGGAATTGGGAGACTGGGATTGACACATATACATTATTGATATTATGTATAAAACAGACAACTGATGGGAACATACTGTATAGCACAGATAACTCTACCTGATGCACTGTGGTGACCTAAATGGGAGGGAAGTCCAAAAGGGAAGGTGATATCTGTATGTGTATGGCTGATTCATTTTTTTGTGCAGACAACATTGTAAAGCAACCATACTCCAGAAAATTTTATTTAAAAAACCCCTAGTCTTAAGAAATGTAAATTCTAGTGGAGGAAGAGACAATAAACAATATATATGTAAAATATATGATATATCATATTGTTCCAAGGAGGAAAATCAACAAAGCGAAGAGAAATTAGGAGAGTTTAGAGAGTTGAAACATTTAGTGACATAGTTAGCTAAGGCACCACTTTGAGGACATTTGAGCAAAATGATGTAGAAGGTAAATTGTTGAGCCATCTGGCTATCTGCAGAAAGAGGATTACTTTTATAGGAAATGAATGCAAGGTAAGGAGTCTACAAAGTTTGAAAAAAAAAGGCGGGGTGAGAGTTTGGGAATGGAACAAATGAGGGAAAAATCTTAAGAGTGAGGGCAGCAAGATAATGGGATGTGGACTACATCAGATTGTAAAGGGTTTTCTGGGTCTTTGTAAGAATTTTGAGTGAAGTGAAAACCAAGTGGAGACTACTGAGCAAAGGGAATGCCATGATCACTCTCATTTCTTTGTTGATACTTGACTGAGGTGTGCCAGTGTAAAAGTAAGGAGATACGAGACAACCCAAGGGAGAGATGACGGTGATGTGGAACACGAAGGTAAATATAGAGGTAGAGAGGAAAAAATAGATTTGGGGCAATTTTGAATCAACAGCATTTCCCAAAAGATGGACTGATTCTTGGATACTCAAGAAGAGGGATCATGGGGCTTCCCTGGTGGCACAGTTTTTGAGAGTCCGCCTGCCGATGCAGGGGATGCGGGTTCGTGCCCCGGTCTGGGAAGATCCCACATGCCACAGAGCGGCTGGGCCCGTGAGCCATGGCCGCTGAGCCTGTGCATCCAGAGCCTGTGCTCCACAACGGGAGAGGCCACAACAGTGAGAGGCCCGCGTACAGCAAAAAAAAAAAAAAAGAAGAGGGATCATGATGACTCTGAAGTTGTTAGAATGAACAATTGGAAAGACGGAGTGAACTTCAATAAAATGGGGGGTGCTTCAGGTGAAGATTTTGACAGTTGAGGGCATATTGTCTTTGAGATGTTTACTAAATATATAACTGGAGATGTTGCATAGGAATATGGATATATCAATATGAATCTGAAGCTCGGTGGAGAATTTTGGCTGGAGATAAAAATTTGGAAATCATTAGCATATTTTTTTCAAGGCATGCTGTCTACATGGTTGCAGCCAAGGATTAGACCAACAGTTGGATTTAACCAAGGTTGTAGTTTTGGCAGTGGGGATCAATAAAGCAAGGGAAAGGCAAATGAGTTGAAGTTGCATAAGATTTAGTAATTTCTGTGGTTAACCATTAAATTTTAAATTGTGTAAGGAGGATAGAGGGGAGCTGAAGGGATTCTGGACAATAAAAAGTTGATAGAAATGGTAGGTCATTACTCCTGTTGGACCTAATGGTCTGTTGGGTTTAGACAGGTAAGGGGAAATACAGAGTGATGAGCACAGAGAGGGCTATAAGAAATCGGGATTGGAGAGAGGTCAAGTTGAGACATATAATTCTTC
Organism: Neophocaena asiaeorientalis asiaeorientalis; assembly: GCF_003031525.2. Classification (NCBI taxonomy): domain Eukaryota; kingdom Metazoa; phylum Chordata; class Mammalia; order Artiodactyla; family Phocoenidae; genus Neophocaena; species Neophocaena asiaeorientalis. Next base: position 6,326,772 of record NW_020172492.1, read on the forward strand.
TTTGTATTTTTGAAGTCACATAAACAGAAATTTTAAACCGTATTTCATACTTATGTAGACATCACTATTAAATATTCAAAATAAAACATTTACAAAATATAAATTTGATAATGTTTACAAAACAAATTACAAGCCTTTTAAAAATAGAAAAGAAGTCCAATTTTTCTAGATTCTATACATTGTTTTTGGGACAAATGACTCGAAGATAATAAATTGAACATGATTGTTATCAAACAGCAGTGCATTTACTGAGTAAAATTGAAAAATATATGTGGAGTTGTCACTTCATATGATATAAAGAAAATTTAAATGTACCTAAGTTGTAAGAAGTGTCTAAAGTTACACAAAATGATTTCATAACAGTCTCCTATCACTTACATTTATATGACATTTAAACATTTTTTGAACATTTAATAATAACTATCTTCACACAAAGGATTCTGAGGTTGGTGGAAGAGAGACTTACAAATAACAAAACTGAGGAACAATTTAGATTTCCCAGAGCCACGCAATTGGTCTCCTTCTTAACTCCTTCTTACGCTAAGGTATAAGACTTAGTGTTGGCAGGGATGTTAGATTATTTTATTTAAAGTCCTGAATTTACAGAGAAAAACCTGAGACACAGACACTTAAGTTAGTGACTTAGCCAGGTCACTTCCTTACCATACTTAACATCAGGAGATTTATAAAAGTCAATTTGCCAAGCTAAAATGTTGCATGGGAATTCTCACTAGGAGAGCAGTTTATTTTGGAGGAGGACAAGATTGGATTCACATAATACAAGTCTATCCATAAATTTGACTCAAATTTTATTTTTTCTAAGTTAGTTATTTTTAAAGGGAGCTGAGGAGGATGATGAAGTAAGGGTTAAATGATATGCACAATCTGAGTCTCAGGCTGTAATGTAGCAGAATGCAGGTTTTATCCTGACAAGTTTGTCAAGACCATATAAAATAAATATTTCAAAAAGAAAAGTTATTTTGGACATTGGGCAAGCTAATTTGAATTATAATACACAATCCACATAATAAATTCACTTTCTTCTCAAACGTTTGGACAGTCTTTGATTTTTGCCTTTTTGTTTTTGCAATGCTAACCGAATCATGGGTGTTAGCTTTTTATTTGCATGACACTATTTCTAGAAAGGAAATTCAATGCCCGTTGGAGGTTTGGGGGCTAGTAGATCTTTATAATCATCTTTTTAATCCTTGAAATGCTATTACATATTAACCAAGGCTTGCAAAGCTTGTTGCTTCACATAAAGCAAAATGCAATCATCATCTTTTAGAATATGTTCTCCATTTCAATTTAATGAGTCTACTATCATGCCACCATACTATGGAGAAAAATAAGTGCTTGGAAACATTTTGAAATGGCTCTAATTTTAGGTATAATTATTTAACACTAGTGATGAGAAATTAAACAACTGAAATTCCTCCAATTAATAACAATATAGATATAGATACAGGCATTTGAGGGTGATTAATTCATTTATTTGTTTGTTTGCTGGTCACATTATATCTTTAGTATTGTCACTTATCTCTCTAAAGATTCTGGTTCAGTAAATGACCTCATGGAATTCCTATTGATTGCTGGCCTTTCTGTGCTCTCAGATAGTCTGCCAAGTTCATACATTAGATTGAGTGGATCTATTCCACATAAAAGAAAAAATATATAAAATCAAACTGTACATTTTCTTTTCATCTATGAACTTGAAAGATATTAAAGCAAGAATAAATGCTTCCCAAACCACAAATTGTCATTGAATAGGAAAAAAAGCCAATTAGTATAAAACTCTATCTGGGGGGAAAAAATTAAAAGCCTAATTTAACTATCTTCAGAAGATGTTTTCAACAGGTTTCTAATTAATCACTTCTCATTAATGAGTTCCTACTTCAGTTCAGGTGAAGGTAGTAAATCCTATATAACCACAGAAATATTTATAGTTGAAAGTCCAAGATGGAATTTTCTGCAAGAATTTTGTTGTTACTATTGTAATTGCTATAATGGCAAGCTGCTAACTATGCTTACTTAAACAATATTTAATAATATAATGATTTTTACTTTTTGACCTAAGCTCTAGTAAAAATAGTAATAATTTATTATAATGTACATCAATTCTATCAAATACTTTTCTGGAAAAAAATGTAAAGCCTACATAACTAATCCCAGAAATTGAAAAAACAAAAGCTCTGTGTTCTGTAAATATAAAACACAGTGAGGATTTACAAATTTTATCTAATGATTCAAAGGTCTAGTAATTAACTGAGCACAGAATGTGGACCTAGCCTTATACTAAAATAAAAGGATTAGAATAAAAATAATAATTAACTGCTATCATTTTTTTTGTAGATGTATGAATATTTCACACAATATAAGATTTTTCTAGTCATAGTAAATAAAATACTAAATAATATTTGTACTTGCTTAAGTTTAACCGGTATTACACAAAGTGAGAGAGTAACATTGACATATATACACTACCAAATGTAAAATAGATAGCTAGTGGGAAGCAGCTGCATAGCACAAGGAGATCAGCTCGGTGTTTTGTGACCACCTAAAGGGGTGGGATAGGGAGGGTGGGAGGGAGATGCAGCAGGGAGGAGATATGGGGATATATGTATACATATAGCTGATTCACTTTGTTGTAAAGCAGAAACTAACCCAACATTGTAAAGCAATTATACTCCAATAAAGATGTTAAAAATTAATTAATTAATTAAAGGGTTAAAACAAGCACTGTAAAATATTTTGGGAGGGTTTTAAAAGAAATACACCTAAGAATGTCATTTATTTTAGGAATGTTTTGTTCCTGTCAGTGTACAAAATGTATCTATGTAATTTAGCAGATAATTATAATTTTTATCATATGTAAAATGATATAAACAATTGTTACTCAAAAAGGTAGTACTCTATTATATGTGTATACCAGACAAATCATAGTTTTATATCAGAAAGAATTTTAAGCAAAGCTTAAGAAAATAATAAAAGTGCACTGCATGCAACTAAAACTTTAATTAATGTAAGGATGCCCTCCCCCCCATTTTTTGGATAGATTTTTCAACATTATTTGCATATTGTTATGGAACATGATTAACTTCTTTTAGAGTTGCTCTAGCCACAATTCTGTAATTACATGTTTCATTAGTGTGGACCATTCATGTAGTTTGAATAGTCTTCCCAGGGCACAATGACAAAGCATGCACCCCAGGAATTCTCTAATACTTTCTTTTCATTGGGAGATCCCACTAGTTTCTAATAATGCTCTTCTGACTAATTTCTCACTGTGACTACTCATAGTTATTATCTTTCAAAGATAACATCTATGAGTTTCTCTGAAAGTATGTGAACTGAATAGTGCACAGTGCTGTTTAACAAATGCAGCAAAGAATATTAAATTGAGACTACATGATCTCCTCCATTTAACGGTTATGATTCCTTGTGTGTTTAATAACCCCTAAACTAAAAACTATATTCTCACATGTAATTACTGATTTCTGAAAGAAAACAAAAGAATATACACTAAACATTAATTTTATTTAAATGAATTATAAGCTCAAGTTTGGCAGAAAATCCAATAGGTTAATATCTAATATCATTAAGGGAATTTACAATTTCATAAATAGGACTTCAAAGAAAAACATTACCAAGGGAACTATTCAGTAAGTAATTTGAATTCCATGTTCCACAAATGCTATGGCACATTACATATATTTAGTGACATAATATAAACAGAAGCTTCCTCAAAAACATAATGTCAAATTCTCCTCATTTGACTCAGCAGTCCAACTACTGGGCATATACCCAGAGAAAACCATAATTCAAAAAGACATATGCACCCCAATGTTCACTGCAGCAGTATTTACAATAACCAGGTCATGGAAGTAATCTAAATGCCCATTGACAGACGAATGGATAAAGAAGATGTGGTACATATATATAATGGAATATTACTCAACCATAAAAAGGAACAAAATTGGGTCATTTATAGAGACGTGGAAGAACCTAGAGACTGTCATACAGAGTGAAGTAAGTCAGAAAGAGAAAACAATATATTGTATATTAACACATATATGTGGAATCTGGAAAAATAGTACAGATGAACCTGTTTGCAAGGCAGAAATAGAGACACAAATGTAGAGAACAAAAGTATGGACACCACCAAGGGGAGCAAGTGGGGAAGAGGTGGTGGTGGGATGAACTGGGAGATTGGGATTGACATATATACTCTAATATGTATAAAATAGGTAACTAATAAGAACCTGCTGTATAAAAATAAATGACTAAAATTAAATTTTTAAAAAATTCTCCTAATTCAAGATTACATATCTGATTGAATTTTCTGAGTTTTTTACTTCTTGTTTTAGTTCAAAGAATTCATTTTTTTGTCTTAGGAAAAACATTTTCTGTTTAAATTGTTGGATAAGTATTCTGTTGTGTGACAATGTGCCTTTGTGTTGCCCAGGATAAAGTTTATAAAGTTTGTAAATTATATCTCAAATATTTAAATCATATACAGTATTTTTTATTTGTTGAGCATTTTCGATATTTAAAATAATTTTATAAATGTATTTAATTTGATTCGATCCTGAGCTTTCCCTAGATCAAAATTTTAGTCCTATAAACATTACCCCACTAAATTAAAATACCATTATATCTTTTTTTCTTTCACATCTGTGGCGTTTTTAAACATGCTGAAACATAAATCTCTACATGTTTAAAATTATTTTTATGTAAGTTAGATAGTTTTGTAGAATTTTCCTGCATTAACTAGTCTTAAAATATTTTTGCATTTTCTAAATTAAACTATACATTAAGAAAAACAAAATATTTAATCAATATTATTTAATCAGATCTTTGTTAAAATGTTTTTGAAAATATATATCCTTTGTACTTAGCACCAACTGATCTCAAACAACTGCAAATAAAAACTTGATCAAATATTGGGGTGTGTCCACATCTAGAGTTATGGAAGTCGTCGGTGTGGTTATACAGTAATAAATTAGATCAAATGAAATTGTGAATCATCTTTAGTACCTATTAATTTCCCAAATATGTATTTATGTATATATATAATTAAATGTATTAAAGTACCATTAGAGATTTTATGGATAAGAGAATTTATTTTTTACAAGAAAATGAATAGTAAAAGTATAACCTTATTGTCAAAATCAGTGCTTCAATCAATTTAAAAGGATGATAAAAATATTTTATAAGACATAAATTTATCTGTAAGATGATAATTATCTGTAATATTTTAAAAATCATACTTGATTAGAATATTTTAAAATATCCCAGAAACTTTTATCTTTAAGCAAGGAAAGTGTGAGTAAATGTTCCAACATATTCTACACGTTGACAATTATAGTAGGCAGAATTCTAAAATCTCTCCTAATATATTCTATATTTTCCTGTTGTAAAGTCACCACATAATCCCTGGGACTCTGAATATGATGTATTTTATTCCTATGATTTGATTATATTAAATGGCACAATTGACCTTAAGAGAAGATTATTCCTGTAGGCCTGATCCAAATGCATAGGTTTTTTTTTTTTTAAAGTAGAGAGTTTTTTCCTGATTGGTCACAGAAGAGTAAGTCAAAGATTCAAAGCACTAGACTGGTTTGATACATAATAGTTAACTGGAAGATGAGGGGACCCACGTGGGAAGGAAGGCAGATGACCTTCAGGCCTGTAGGGCAGTCTTCCCCTTATAGCAGGCAAAGGAGTGAGGAATCCATTCATACAAACACAAGGAACAGAATTCTCTAACAAGAATGTGTTTAGAACAGTTTTGTTCTAAAACTCAGACAGACAAAAACTCAGTCCTGGTAACATCTTGATTTCAGCATTGAGATATCCTGAGCAGATAACCCAACCATTCTATGCTGGACTCCAGACACAGAAAAATTGTCAGATAATTAATTTGTGTGGTTAAGTAGCTTAGTTTTGTCATTTGTTCAGAAGTGCCAATGAAACTACTGTCACTATATAATTTCAAATATACAGGTAGTTTTCTTCTAATTGAAAAAAATTTAAATAATGGTTGCTGACATCATTAAAATTAATATCTAATCAGCAAAATTATTATTTTCTAAAAAAAATGGTCATTTCCTAGCAAAATAGAAAAATATTCTGAGTTTCCTGATTGCCCTGCCAAACACAGAAACAACTTTATTTTTCACTTTTGAACAAGAAAATTTTTCTCAGCTGCAAAATAACATGAAAGTTTATACATGGTATAATAAACAATGTAAATAGGTACAAACTAAGAGGTAAATTTCTAAGGAAGAGGGAATAAATAATTCGAAAAAATTTTCTTGTAAAAGTTGAAAAGACAATCACCAAGGTAACATCTAAGTATTAAAATTGTATCATTCTTTAAGGGAACACGAAGACAAAAAAAATCACCATAGTCTTGCTAAATGATGAATACAACTTATTACAGCTTTAAATAAGGATATCATCATGCATTGATCAGAAATAAAAAGATAGAAGAAATCCCAATTACACATTTCAGGTGTCTGTACAATAAAACCTATCAAATAGGAGAGGCTTTTACACCCACGAAACAATTGTCCATGACAAAGCTGTGAGAGATGCTTCAAAAGAGGGGGAATGTATCCTACACACCTGTTGTATAACATGTTATACAAATTCTCATTATCCCTGCTTTCAAAAACTTATGCTATACCATCTTTATAACCACAGGGAAGAATAATGTTCTGAATGAAGAGTGAAACAGTCATCTAAATTAGGGTAAAAATATGCCTGGATATACAAATTCAGTAATGGCAATAAACAAATTAGCATGCACATAAAAACTGATAAATTAATTGAGGTTCTAGAGTAAACATCAAGTACTTAAGAGGTTATTTTATAGTTAATATCATGAAGCAAACTTTGTAATGTGAATTTCCAGTATTAAGATCAAAAGGTGATTAAAACTCTGATCTCTGAGTAACTAATGTATTTTTAAGAGAATGATCCTTTGAATAATATTCAAGCTTATAAAAGAGAGAGACAATATACTCATAGACACAAAATACTTATGCATGTAGATTAAACCTGTAGTTATTCTTTATTAGGCAATACGTTATAAAATACTGTTAGGCTAAATACAAATTGTAATAGGTAATTAGTTTTCCACAGTACTTAATTCACATACCTTTTAAATTAAAAAAGTTACCTAGGACTAAAATTGCAGTACTTTTCAGAAGTACAATTATCTACCCAGAATGACTCAGAATTGTAATTTTCAGGAAATTTACATTCATTCATCCAGGAAGATATTTCTAGTGGATATTTTCTAGGTTATTTAAGACAATCATATAGTTTATTTAGGCTAGCTGTTTTACCTCTACATACCATAAAATTTAATTACTTATTTGAGAATAGTGAAAAAGGAAAAGAAAAAAATAAACCTTTGTCCATGTGTGTGCATGCACACTCATGTGGTTACTACTGTAACATCTCAACCTGCTATCGGCAATTGTTTCCTAAGGCTGCCAGTATAGTACCTTCCACTGATCATCATTACCCATGTATTGTAAGACTCTTTGTCTAGAAATCTCCCACATTTCTTCGTATCTTGAGAACAGAGGCACTAACTGCCCTTTCGTATTAAACTTTATTTTCAAGGATGTGCATATAGCAAACAGCCTTGGAAGACAGAGAAAAATCTCTTCTGCTGCAGCCAAGAACAGGCTTGTTTACTGTCCAGTATAATAATGATAGTATATCTTTATGGGGAAAGATTGGACATGTTCGCTTGTAGTCCAATGTCAATGATTCAGGATTCTTAAGTTCAGGATTCCTTTTCTGTAACAAAAGCCAATGTATGCGAAAAAATCTACTAGCCCTTGTGGCATTGCCCTGTGAGAATTGGGTTTTGGAAAACTGACACAAGGACAAAATGATGCTCCACCTACTGCTGTTGTTATGAGTAAGAAATCTTCTTTTGTGTCGGATCCAGGAGCATTGGTTCTTCTCCCAGTATCCATGAAATGGGAATCTTTTGGCTTCTGGACTCAATTCCACTGTGTAGGGGGACAGTTCCCCACAGCAACAAGCAATTTTCTGGACACCAACTGGGTGTCCTACAATTCAATTCAATTCTGAAACTATCTACCCAGAGATAGCATCAGATCCCACAGATTAAGGGTTCAGTCCCATAAGACTGCCCCTCACTTCAGATGTCAGTAGCAAGCTCAGGTTGTTACCTGTGCTTCTGACAGACAGGATACAGAGTAGAGGTTCCAACAATCCTCTCCAACTTGCAATACCAATCACAAGTCCTTACCGATCAACTTGCTGTAAATCAGAGGTTACCATGACCTCCTCTTTGGTTTTGATTAAATTTGCTAGAGTGGCTCAAAGTACTCAGAGAATCATTTTACTTACTAGGTTACCAGTTTATTATGAAACACGATTATGCATGTATATTGTGCATATCGTGTTAACCTTGTTTCACTTCTCCAGGTTTATGGGCAGGTGTTGTATGGAGTTAAGTTACTTCTTCATCTAACATGCTGCTCTCTGTGGATACAGTTTTATTCTCTCTTCCTAGAATATTTGACCTGAGAACAGTTATAGAAAATTGAACTGCAGTCACTTCAGTGAAACTGATCTTGCAGGTTAGACTCTTAAAACATGTCTTAGCAGTACTTTATGTCACAATATATTTGATTTCCTCCTCTGAAAAATAACATCAAGAATATAATCCACGGTGCTCTATTATATACTAAAGGTAAAATACTATCAAATGGAATTCAAACTGTTTTGTTTTGCTTTTTAACTTCAAGGTGGTTCAGAATGTCATGCTGTTGCTTGCAGCAAATGGATTATAGACTTCTATTTTAATATTCTAAAATGAGTAGACATGTTCTCACACCATGGACGCTCCAGGGACCAAGTAGTGTATTGTAATCTTATTTACTTCTTGAAGAGCATTGGAGTTTATTAGTCTGGGTGAATGGAGAGGCAAAATGGATAGTGGAAAATGACAACATGGCTCTATCTGTCTTATTTTTCTCTAGCGAGTGACTACAAGGAATAAAAATACTACAAGGAATAAAAATAAATTTCCTTGAAGAAATTTAAATGGTCAGTTTCAATGCCATGTAAATATTACTTGGGAAGTAGTTTATATAAAAACAATATGTCATAAAATTTAAAGTGATTTGCAATTTTCACCCCAAATGTGTACTTTGCGCAAGAGGATTCTATTTTTTTATTCTGCTTATTCAGGACTTTTTGACTATCTCTCTATGTTGATTTCAGATATTTTTCTGGATCCATTAGAAAGAAAAGTGTCAGTGGGGCAGCCTATATAGAACCTTAAATAGGTCTGTGGTCATTTTTTAAAAAATTTTTACTAGACCATAATATTTACACACTGAAAATGACAGTTGCATGAGGAAATATGGAGATGAGTTGGTCTTGAGCTATGTTACGTAGAAGGTGTAATTTATACCAAGTAAGAGGCTGCACTTGATATTAAGCTATTCTAATGAAAAATAAAGTATCTCTATGGGTACATAGAAAAACATTGCCCTGGCTCAGAAAGGAGTATCATTATATTAGCATATGGTTTTACCAAATTAGCAAAACTGTACTGAAATAAAACCTAATAACTATAATTTATTTAATTATCTGGCAAATATAATTAAATATAGAGATCTTTCATAGACATTATAAAATATTTTGACCAAACTAGTAAATAGGTCAAAATTATTAGTGACCATTTAGTATTGGACTGATAATTTTAATCCTTTCAAATATGACTTTTAATTTTTAACCCTGAATGTCTGTCTTGAATGCAAAATGTGCAAGAACATTCCCTTTAAAGGAACAAAGCTCAAATAATGGGACGCAAGGCATCATGAGTAGATTAATAATAATAACAAAGAACTGAAAAACATTTGGTGGGAAGTAGAAGGTTTCGCCATTTATACAACAAAGGTGGTCACCTACTCTAATAATGCATGTCGATTCTAAAACAGAAGAGACTATGGCTTGGGATACCGTAAAACAAAATAACATAAGGCTAGAAAGTATGCCATCCCATCTCACCATCACTCAACATCTATGGAAAATCAATTTTGAGTAGAAGCAGGATACAATTCCATGATGCCAAGAAGCCTCACAATGAACTGATACGCAAAAAACTACAGTCAAAAGACATAGGGTTGGGCTTCCCTGGTGGCGCAGTGGTTGGGAGTGCGCCTGCCGATGCAGGGGACACGGGTTCGTGCCCCAGTCCGGGAAGATCCCACATGCCGCGGAGTGGCTGGGCCTGTGAGCCATGGCCGCTGAGCCTGCGCGTCCGGAGCCTGTGCTCCGCAATGGGAGAGACCACAAGAGTGAGAGGCCCGCGCACCGCAAATAACAATAATAATAATAATAGTAATAGTAGTAACAAAATAATGAGAGTGTAAATAATATTTACTATTTGCTAGACACTGTCATATTTCTTGATTTTTATTTTTTAAGTAAGCAAAAATTCTATTTTTCTCCATGGATATATTAGAAAAGGTTTGATCATGGGATGAATACTTTATAACTGCTGCTTCATTTTTAAGATATGAACTTTTTTTTCATTAAAGTATCATTACATTCAATGTGTCTCTTTCAAAGGTACCATATTTAAGTGGAAAAAAATCAGTATCCTTTACTCTTTTTTTTCTTATTTCCATAAATCTCAGATAAATCTCAGAAAGTCTCACAATAGTAATCATATTATTTTCTATTGAGAACAGTAATGCAAATTATTCTTAAATTTTACCTGTTTTCCTCTTCAAAAAACAAAGTAAATTAAATATTGTGAGAACTGTGTATTTTTTGTGAATTTTCTAGGATTAATGTAGTTACAAAGTGGGTCAAATATTTTGAAGCATATTTAAACTAGCTGCTTGTAAGGGTTTGTTGCCACACCCATAAAACAAGCATTTTAACATGAAACTGGGTGCACTGACCTGAAAGAGGGAGAAGTGGGAATTTTGGCACCCCAGCAGAATCATTGAAAAAATGTAGAGTATTCTGTGTAGAGTTTGTTTTGGAGAGATCTTATCCTTCAGAATAAATGCCATGCAAAATAGCTTAAGCCTCGTAACACTCCTTCTTTTGATAAAAACACAAGCAAAAACATAGAAACCCTTTAAGTCCTCCTATAATATATGGAAAATAGGTAAATGCAGAAACAAAACAAATAAATATACAAAACCAAAACAAATCGAAATACACATGCCCAGTTATCAGTTTTTAGTGGAAGAAGAGAAAGGCAAAAAAAAGGATAAGTGGAAGTAAAGAAAAATGTTAAACAAGACCAATTATATATTTGATATGTCACAGGCATTGTGTTATTTAAAACTAAAAAATTTCAGATGAATATCTATTTTATATCTATTTAAATATAGGTAACTCAAGAATATCATGTAAAATTCAAAATGTCTCAAAGATAGAACTGAGAATGATACCCATATTTATAACAAGACTTACATTTGAAAGTTATGTGCTATAATAGATGGGATTGCATCTACATTTAAATGAAAGATGGCTAGAAATAAAATTTAGGAAAAAAAGTCTGAAGTTTGTTACCTATCTTGGATAAACATGATAAAAATTAGAATATTATTTGTATACTATTTCAAAGACATGTACATGCTATTTAACCAATACACACACACTCACACATACACATATACAAGCATGGCAGAAGCTATTTTTTTTTGAATCAGTGCTGGATATAGGACCCTCCTAAATCTTGAGCTATCATTTATCACCCATATGTCCTTGAATAATTTCTCTTTATTTTTATCTATAAATTTAGATTATCTACAGACTTGGGATGATAACATCTATTGAAGAGATTTGATATATTATTTAACAATAACGTATGTATAAGTTTCTAGTATATAGAGGCTTCTAAAAATCTACTAAGACAGACTGCATTTCTTCTGCATTAGATCTTCACAGCTGTGCCACTGATTTATCCCTCCCGGCTAATTCTACTACATAACCAAATTCCCCTTACTTACTTCTTGTTTTTCCCAGTAAAAGACTACAGTTAATAATTCAGTATTGCATATTTGAATATTGCTGAGAGAACTGATCTTAAAAGTTATCATCAAAAGAAAAGAAGTTTTGTAACTACAGAGGGTGACAACTGACAGATATTAACTAGACTTATTGTGGTGATGATTTCTCACTATATACAAACAGAATCATTATGTTGTTCAGCTGAAACTAATTTAATGTTGTGTGTCAATTATACCTCAATTTAAGAAAAGAGCCTTTTTCTGTTTGATTTTAAGATAATTGCAGATTTCTGAGATTGGATTTTTCTTATTGCAAATTGTTCTAGATGAAGTTTTTCTTATTTAGGTCTAGATTTTTTTTTTTTGACAGTTTGATTCAGTAACAAATCTAGGTATTTGAGCACACACATAAATAAGAAAAAAGAAATTTGACAAATCAGCGGCATGGCAATGAAGACCATTCTCTTAATGTAGAAATGAGGTCTGTCTTAGTAGATATTTAGAAGCTTCTCTATACTAGAAACTTACGTTATTATTAAATAATATATCAAATCTATTAAATAGATGTTATGACCCCAAGTCTATAGATAAATAATCTGAATTTATAGATTAAAAAATAAAGAGAAATTTTTCAAGGACATATAGGTAATAAATGATAAGGTCAAGATATCAACAATGGATCTGTTTGATGCTAAAACCTACAATTTACCTAACATATTATATTCCCTTACAAAATATTTTGTTGGAAGAGACAAATTATAATGATGAGGTACTACTATCTTCTCATTAATCCTCCACAGTTCAAATTCATTTAACAGATATCTGATAGTTTATCATCTCACGAGTAATGTAGAATCTATATATTATATAATTCTCTCACAAAAAAGTATAAAGCTTGATAAGCTTTCAATTTCTACATTTTCAAATGAAGAAAAATAATTCCCAAGGACCAAAATTTTTTTAAAAATTTGAGACTATCAACTGTCAATAAGCAATAGCAAAGTTTTGTTTTCCTTTTTCTGCTTTTGCTCTCTCTTCAAAGCTTACTACGCTGTTCATGTTTAATATATGATTATGAACAATAAATAAACTACCACTTTTCAGTAAACCATAGACATAAATTTAGTTTCCTGATAGAAACATGGAAAAATACATTTTTTCCCAGTGCTATGTTACTACCAAGACCGACCCTAGTAATTTTTTTAATCTGTAAAACTGAAAATAGTTTTTACTTTACTTGATATTTCTCTAGATGCTAACATTTAAACACTAAACACACTGTATTATACAGAGCATGATAAACAGTGATGATGAAATGAAAACTCCTGGCACCCAAGAGATTAATAATATGTCTAAAAGTATGATCTAAATTGTAATTTAATTTTTGGATGAAGGTAGTCAAAAGGTACAAACTTCAAATTATGACATAAATAAGTGCTAGGGATGTAATGCATAACAGGATTACTATAATTAACCAGGCTGTATGTTCCATTGGAAAGTTGTTAAGGGAGGGGAGTAAGTCCTAAGAGTTCTCATCACAAGGAGAATTATTGTTTTCTTTTAATTTTATTTTGCATCTCTGTGAGATGATGCGTCTTCACTAAACTTACTGCAGTAATCATTTCATGATGTATATATGTCAGATCAGTATTCTGTACAGCTTAAACTTATACAGCAATGTATGTCAGCTATATCTCAATAAAACAGGAAGAAAAATTAATTAATCTTAAGTAAAATAAAAATGCAAGTTTTAGCTCTTTCCTAATGTAAATTACTGATGTCATCTCAGAACTTTTAACCTGTAGGTCAATTTCAGGATATATTAATGTTTTTTTATATAACAGAATCTATATAATAATAAATATATGTAACTGGTTCTACTTGTTTAATTTCATTTTTCCATGTTAAAAAGACAATTTTTAACTTAAACGTAATTGCAAAAAAAACCCTGACACTGCATTTGGAAGTGTTAAATAAAATATGTATATTTTTCCAGCAAATGCTGGTAGTCAATAGTTAAAATAAATAAACATATTTATTATTAAAAGGCTTATGATTTTCTGGCTCAATAGAGACATTAATTTTCCAAGCATGGCCTCTCTTGATTTATCTTAGAAGAGAAGATGTATTCAGGCCTGCTCTCAATGTAATTTCTAACATGAGGTTGCACTTTTCATAACTGTCAGTTCAGATAGTTTTATTCCCCAAGAGAAGCCAAAGGACAATAGCAGTTCAATAGACTAAGATGGTACAAGTCCCTGGGATTTTCCCCATTTTATATTTAAGAAAGTGCATAAACAAATCAAAAGCTGGTAAAAGGTTATGAATAGTTTTACATATGGATAGAAGATGTGATAAAATAATTTTATTTCTTCTTTACTAAAATAATAACTAGGATCAATTAAATCCAGATTATTCTTAGAATTGTCCATCAATTGCCATTCCAAAAAATAAAAATAGTGACCAATATGAAGAACAGTTCTATGTCATCTTGAGGATACAGATAACAATAGCTAAAGGTAAGGAAGGTCGCAGGAATAGAAGATCAGACCAAAGTTCAAGATTGGGTCAAGTTACTCATGAGTAAGAATTTGTTGGTTTGCAACCTCCAGAGCTCCCCACTGAAGTCTGAAACTTTTCCCTGCATATGGAGGGCAGGGAGAGACCAAAGAGACCAATACTCCAGATTGGTAGGTGGCAGGTTTAATAAGCAAGGGAACTTAGAAGGTTTCTCATGGGTGGCCACAAGACGACTAGATTTCTGCACACCCTGTTAGAATTTTAAATGTTTTTGTAGAGTCCTTACACTGGGTTTAGTCATGCACACCATCCAAATGGTCTCAACAACACCTTACTCTCTCCAAACTGTGTCCTTGAAAATGGCTTTCACTGTGGGAATGGTGGGCAGAGCATACATTCCATGGACAGGGGAGGTGTGAGGAGCCTCAGATTGCCCAGGTCCAGCCCTGGGTCAACCAGTGGTCATGTCGTCTCAATGACCTCATCCAACAGAACTAAATGCAGGCAAGATGCAGCCAGTGAGTCCATAGTAGTATTTGGAAGGAGGAGGTTGGATTATGGTTCTAGAGAACTGGGCAAAGACATGCATAGTAAAGTAGATGATTCATGGAATGAAGCTGAGGTGAGGAGGGAATGGTCTTAGGGAAAAACTATGAGTCCAAATCTTGGGACTTGTATGTGTCCATCACTTTGTTTCCTCTAAATCTCAACTTAGTAAATTTGACACAGAGTCTTTCTTCAAAAGAGATGCAATTGTTCCCAATTCTGGGTTATTGTTGATATTATTATATGTTAAGGGCCTTTGCTTCTTAATAGTGAAGGAGTCCAAAATTTAGCATTTCCTTAAAAGTAATATGTAATACAGTTATTTATTACTTGTATAAGCGATAGAATTTTCTCTTTTGGAGAACAGAGAATTAATCCCTGAAAATATCATTAAAACGTTATTCAAAAACAGAGAATAACATTTGCTAGGACACTAAAGTTATTCAGTAACACACACTTGATACAGAGAAAATTAAAACATAAACTAAACTGAATTCTTTTAACTAGCATCATCAAGTGAAAACATTGTTTGCTATTTCAATTATATTCTTCAAGTATATATTGACTTCTGCATCATACTATGTATAAGATTCAAGTTAATCTCAAGTATTAAGTAATAAATAACAAGACTATAGCTATATAAAATAATCTGGGTTTGAAATGTTAACATAAAAGTAGCAAGGTAAAGACATCAATTCTAGTCTTCTTCAGCTGTGCTTTATATACTGCTCTTGATTAAAAGGCAAAAGTACATTGTGAGAGGAGTGTGTGTGTGTGTGTGTGTGTCTGTGCACATGCATGTGTGTCATGCTTGCATTCACCACATGGGCAAAAACAAGAGTCCTTACCCTAAGGCAACTGGTTCAAATGAGAAGTAATCAAAGGGAATTAAATTTAAAAAATCAAATGAGGTTGTAAAATTCTGCCTGATTATTCTTGGAGAAATCACGTGAAGCTTAATGCATCAAAGTTTAGAGGATAAAGTGTTTAAAGCTATCAATCAAGAAGCCTTTGTCTGATACCTAACCAAAATTGAGTCCACTGGCCTGAAGCACAGCAAAGCCAATCTAATGACATATGTTGTGGTGAAGGAAAGTACAGAGTTTATGGAGAACACTAAGCAAGGAGAACAGCCAGCTTATGCTCAAAAGATCTCTCGTATGGCTTTTAGGGAAGGATTCTTAAAGGCAACATTAGGGGTTAGGGTCACAGGGTACATGATCAGCTCATGGACATTCTTCTTATTGATTGGTGATGAGGTAACACGGTGGTGTTTTGGGAATCTTAATCATCAATCTTCTGGCTCCAACCAGTCTGGAGTCTTCATGCTTATGGTCAGCAATTTTTAGCTGGTGGGGTCCTGGTTTCTGTAAAACAACTCAGGGATATGCATCCGAGGAGGACCTAGGACCCTGTGGCTCTGTTTATTGCTGAACTACCCTTTAGGCTGTCATTACTTTTTGCTTGGCTGCTTTTCCTTTATTTCTGCATTCCCTCACTTCTCAAACTAGTAACTGCTTGAGTCTGCTCTTTGGAACTTGGGGAAGGCCTTGGAGACTAAACCCTTTTTTTCTATAAACAAGAAAAAGGGGATGGGGGTGGTCTGCCATCAGGAAGGGTCCACTGTCTCCTGTTCAGTTTCAAAGCCTTCAAGTATTTCCACTAGGTATCCAAAACCTAAATTACAAATTATATCTCCCCTTTCTGTCACAGATTATGCCTCCAGGAAGAGACATATATGAATAAACCCATGGGGGTAGCGTCATGAAAGACATATTTTTAAGACAATGATGTTTACATTGCCTTTTGCTTTTCTCTCCCTCATCAAATTCTACTTCTATTCCAGTGCCATTTCTCCCTGAATCTCTGCTCCACCCAGAGGTCTTCTCCAATCCTTTCAGTCCATCTCCCTGCCCCATTCTCATCACTTTTATAGCATTCTGTGTCTCTCAGTATCATATATCTTGGCATACATTATTTGACTTTTGTGAATACACTATTTTTCTTTAGGTAAGATCCTAGGGACCTTATTAAAATATATTATAATCATGATAAGATGATGCCCTATTAAGCCTGTGTAAAAGAGCTATGCTTATCATAGACACTCAGTAAATAGCTGTTGTTTAAAGGAAGAAATTATCGCAGCCTTGGACCAATTAATTCCGTTTCTTTGTATTATGCAGAAATAATAACAGATGTTTCTCTGCTAAGTAATCTCTAGCTTAATTTAAGATTTGACAAGTTGAAAGAGATTTATTCCATTACATTATTTGGCCAGCCAAAAGCTACTCACCTTATTGTGAATGTCTCTACCTCAAATTTAAGGTCCATTTGAGTTGAACATTTGTATAGAAAAATACATTTTCTAAATCACTTCCCAATAGACCTTACTTATCAATACTGGGTTATTGAATGTATTACCTATATGCATTAAACAATCAAGAAAGGTAGTCATTATTTCACAACTTTATAGATTAGGAAGTTGAACCTCAGGCATATAAATGGTGGAATTAGGTTTTAAACTCAGGTAATAAACACATGCTATTTTTATTAAAACATGTTGATTCTTTTGGACATTAGCCCTGATTTCTCTATAAAATTTCAACCTTAAATTTGAATTGCTATTTACATATTTTCCACAGACCCTGAATCTCAGTATGATGAGTTAAGGATACATAGAAATTAAGATCCCAGTAGGATATTTCATCAGACAGTAATACGATATGTTCAAATCTTAAGTCTCTTATTTACCTTTTGTGAAATTTTGGTCAAGGGAAAAAGTTGTTAACCTCAGTTTTCTTATCCTTAAAACAAGTAAAGTAACATCACCTAACACACAGATTTATTGTGAGGAATAGCAGGTAATGTACATAAAGTTCTTCAAAGGGGTCTGGTACATGTTAAGTGATTAATAAATGTTATTATTATTTAATCAATAGAATCATGCAAATATGCAGTGGTTTCAACTTTCAATGAAAACTAAATCAGTTATGTTTACCCGTGGTAACATTTTAGTCTACTTATTTCCCTTCAAATATGTTTCTAATGTAAATTTATTCTTTGTATAAATATGTAATAGCTGAAATCATGATGAGTAAAGGTTTCTGTAACTTTATAAAATCATCTAAGAATTAGTTTTCTTTTGCTTACTTTTTAGATTTCCCAAATTAATGTCAAAGATAGGTTGACATAAAATAAATTTTCTAAATAAGGAATCAATAAGAATTCAAAGACAGATGCAAGCTACATATTTCTAAGGGCCATTTTTAATGGACTCATTCTTTTTCTGTCAGTCTTTTGCAAAATAATTTCAACATAAATGTTAAAAGCCTGCCTATAACAACCAAATAACAAATGACAAGACTGAGCTTTACAAGCAAGTGGTAAATAACCATATAGATAATCCATTAAATGGATTTAGTTTCTTCTACGTATTTCTAAGTATATAATGTCTGGTCTCTTTAATTTAATATTAGTAAATACAACTTGTATGATTATGATATCATTCAAAGTTATTGACTGTTTTTGCTTTCAGAATGTTTATACTGATTTGACAGTTTTACAAAACAAGGGATTAATTTTAAAATATTTGAAAAGTAATTCAGGTATAAAATGTTCCAATTTTAATTTTAATATTAACTATATATGAGGAAAGCTTCTCTGATTCATAGAGTGATAAAGTCCTTGAATAATAATTCAGGCAAGTTTGACTTATAGTATATACTATTTCCATGATAAAAATACCAGAATTACATCTATAGAGATGAGAACTTTTATTTACATCAAAGCTTGAAAAGGATAAAATACTAAAAATAACTAATAGAAGAGGGTCTTCCTGATTTCTTTTCTTTATATACCTACCTTATCAAATGGCAATATATTATCTAAGTAAATGTATTCATCAGTCAAGATTTATCGTGGAAGGCATGAGGAAAATAGAGAGAGGTTGGTAAAAGGGTACAACTCTCAATTATAAGATGAATAAGGTCTGAGAATCCATTGTATAACATGGTGACTATAGTTCGTAACACTCTACTATATAATCAACATTTGCTAAGACAGTAGCCGTTCTGTAAAAGGTATAATAAGTTTTAAATTAAGTAATTATTTGCTAAACTCTCTTTAGGGTCACATTATTTCCTATGTCTGGTATTTTATTTCTTGAGGGGGACTTACAGTTTGGGGGCTAATTCTGTCTATCTAAACACTCAGTATTTCTTCTTTTATGTCTTCTTGGCAAAGTTCATACAGAAGATTCAGGACTCTGGATATCCTTAACATCATTTTGTGCATGTAAATCACTTAACTTGTAATTTTTTTTCCATTTCTCCATATGTATTTATGTTCTGCTTCTATGTAATCTAAACCAAATTATTGCCCAGACATATTCCTAAATTTTTCAGTCAAGTCCACTTAAAAAATAATCCAGGGCTCCTATTATGATTCTCCAACTGAGACAAGATATTTAAGATGTAATTGCTGATCTTGGGAAAGTATAAAAATAATGGTAGATATATGCTGCGATTGAGCTGATGATTTCAAAATAACATGTTGTAGTAATGAAACTGAGACATTGCTCTAAATGTTGTTGTTTATCTACTTTGGTGGGGGATGGAGAAAAGAGAACTGTGAGTTAAAGTATTTCTCCCCCCAGTGAAAGTATTTAATCCTCCTTTATCTGACTCTCTCTTTCCCTAATTCCCATTATAAGATTCTGATGTTTGATTAGACGTATTCAAATAATAAGAACCATAATGTTCTGGAACTTGAAATAAATGCACAAAAGTAATCTTATTTATAATTGTGTCTGCAGGAAGGGTAAAAAGATTCACCCATATGTAACATAAGCCAATGGACTTTCGGAGTATAAGAACCATATATGTTTTTGTCACTCCTTCCCAGCACATAGTCAGGCATTATGATATAGGCACTCAATAAATAATTTTTGGTTGAATAGATGAACTTTGCCCATAGTCATAATTTTGATTGCCAAAAATATTATTTTTCTTACTTCTGGGTTTCAAACTGAGTTATAAATTATTGGAAAAATGCATATAATTATAGCAAAAGCAAGGCTAGGTAACTTTTATCGATCAGGTACAATTTGTCAAGGCCTGGTCTAGCTTTTGACATGGATTTCCTAAATTAGCATAAAAATACTCCTTTACAGTGCATCCTATTCAGTTTTAAACCTAAGAAAACAAGACTTTGTGTAAATGATACATTAAATATTCATAATAATATCCTTTCCTAGTAGCTCAGGTCTCAGTACTGTGGGCATATGGTCCAATCTTCCCCAGAATTAGTACAATTTGATGAGTGAATTCACTACATTCATAGCATGCTTTCCCAACTCTTCTGTCATAATTTTCTTACTGTTTTAAAGTTGCATTTGTAAGATTAATGTCAGTGACAGAAAATTCATTTTAAAAGTCTTTTTGCAAACACTTGGTCCTCAAAAGACAGAAATCTGCATCATCTCTACTGTGATGATTTTAATCTTTAAAGTATTTAATTTATATTCTTTAATTCTCATATTAGTGCTTATATTTTTTCCTTGAATATTTTGCATGGGAAATATGGTTGCATAGTTCTGGCCAAGCTCAGAAATATTGAAGTTGTGGGGGGAAACAGAAACACATACATACGGAATCTAAAAAAAAAAATGGTTCTGACAAACCTAGGGGCAGGACAGGAATAAAGACACAGACATAGGGAATGGACTTGAGGACACAGGGAGGGGAATTGTAAGCTGGGACGAAGTGAGAGAGTGGCATGGACATATATACACTACTAAATGTAAAATAAATAGCTAGTGGGAAGCAACTGCATAGCACAGGGAGATCAGCTCGGTGCTTTGTGTCCACCTAGAGGGTTGGGATAGGGAGGGTGGGAGAGAGACGCAAGAGGGAGGGGATATACGTATATGTATAGCTGATTCACTCTCTTATACAGCAGAAACTAACACACGATTGTAAAGCAATTATACTTCAATAAAAATGTTAAAAAATAAAAAGCAGGAGTTCCATGGCAACCATGTGGTTTCATTACCAAAATCACACACACAGGTCTGCCATCATAGTTTCTTATACATTAAGGAGCATAAAGACACTGTGTGGTTCATTTAGTCCCTAATTTTTCGCCTGGGTAAATTAGCTAGATGTTCCAAATCACATAGAATTCCTCTGGGGGAGAAAGAGCACAGTTATTTTAGAAAAAGTCCTCACTTTCAGTTGCTGTATCAGACTGATTTATTATTCTGTGGTGCCTCAACACATTCCAATTATCTATAGACTCGAAAGCCAAACCTGAGGCAAATTAATAATTTTAAGAAGAAAAGAAACTCAAACAAACCAGATCTCGGTGATGCCACACCATTTTTTACATTAACCATAAAACCCCCTTAATTTCTGCCCATCTTCTTCTGCCTGCCACCCTGTCCCCAACTTCCCCCTCCTCTCATCCTGTTAAAGCAAAATAGGCATATGTAGTATAACTTGTGAACACTTAACTCTTTGGTAATACTTAGTTAAAATTACTTATTTTCACCTTCTTAGCTACATTAGCTTTCATTTTTCTTGCATGTGCTCTTTGGGGCTACTAGAACATTTTGCAGATACCTCTGATAAACAATACATAACTAAAATTATTATTATATATACCTGATATATTAAGGCAAAGAAACATACTTTATGTATCCTATCAGATATAATATATTAAGTAAATGATCTGGAAATGTATGTAAATATTAGAATATTTTGCAGGAAATCTGTTAAACAAATATACTTAATAAGTCAAATAAAGAAGCTTGAAGTCTATTGTAACAAAATGTATCTTTTTTCTTATCTAGATATGTATAAAGATACTTTAAAATTATACAATTTGTAAAATTGTCAGCACCAGATCTTAGTGTTGTGTTATTAGCTGGTAAAAAAAAAAAAAATGTGTAACATAAATCTCTCCTTCGATTGATGGATGTAGATAATAATATATATATATATATAAAATATATTCATATGTGTTTACAAAATCATATTGTATAGAGTGGGAGATAGTGGGTTATTTCATACTGAGTTCCCTTTACTCTGATCTACAACTCTGAGACATTCACTTTCCCAGAGCAAAGACAATGCAGAAGCAACAGGAAGGCTGCCCCTGGGAGATATGAGTGAGGCCAATCTTCCAGGGCTTTCTCTACCCTAAGTCATATTTCTGTAAGTGGAAAATTCCAGAAAAAAAATTACTCAGTGGAGATTTCTATACTCTTACAGACAGGTTAAATATATCAGGTTGTGAGGCCACAGGAGACTGGATAGCAGTAACTGGATAGAAGTTTGTTCCTGGTGTTTGGGGTTGATGATCTATAGATTTATAAACTGTGTAGAGGAAGAGAGATCCTTGCACCCCCCATATGTTTTGAGATACCTGAGCCTTAATGTAACCAGGCAGCAGAGCACCAGCAGCTCACAAAAGTAACTCATGATACACACATGGCAGAGCAGAGAGCAGAGAAACAAAAGGCACAAATAAGAGAATTAGAAGAGACCTCAAACTCTAAATATATGCTGAAACTGATGAAAATATTCTGATACACATGCCTCATCTGAGAAAAAGGAAAAGAAAAAGCATAAAGGAAAAAGGAAAAGACATAAAGAACAAATCAATTAAATTAGGGGTTTGGGATTAACATATATACACTGCTATATATTAAAAAGGTAATCAACAAGGACCTACTGTATAGCACAGGGAACTCTACTCAATATTCTGTAATAGCCTATATGGGAAAAGAATCTGAAAAAGAATGGATATATGTATACGTATAACTGAATCACTTTGCTGTACACCTGAAACTAACACAACATTGTAAGTCAACTATACCTCAATATAAAATAAAAATTAAAAAAAGAACAAATTAATGAGCAGAGACCTTGAGGTTTTGCCTGATGAAGAAGAGGGGAAAGATTGGTGGGTAATATACACTGTGTGCAATATATTCAATGATAGCCCATCTGTGGATGTGTAGTATAAATTCTAAAAAAGCTACTGAAACAGAAGGGACATATGTTAAGTGAAATATTACTTCACTTAAGTCTTGGGCAAGTTTTGAGGCCATTAACAAACAATCACGATAGTGTTGCTAAGATATTATGAAATCCTTAAATAAGATGGGATAGTCAAGAGAAGTAGATTGGGTTACTTAGAAACTCACTGTTACATTAAATTTCTACTCTTGTGTTCAAATTTCTCATATGTAAAATATATATTACAGTCTTAAGAATAAAAATCAGAAACAGATAAGACAAAGGTTCTTACTTAATAAAACTGTAAATTATGCTTCCAAAATTTTTGGACTGAAACTGCATTACTCAATGATATGTCAAATATCAATATTGGGTCTAGGCAAACTACTTAGTTCTGTGACATGAGTTCTGTCACATGACCACACCAACCTCGGTGTGTTATCTATAAAATGGTAAAGCTGGTAAGAGAGTATCAGCATTCAACTTTTCATGACTCTACTATTTGGGGCTCTGAATATAGAGGTGAGACCAAATTATAATATTCCTGTTTTTATTTTGTGATTGAAAAACAAAATATTTAACTACCTATCTGATAGAAACAGTAAGCAATTAGAATAACTAACTAACTCATTAGACTGATGACTCCTACAATATTTATACTTTGTATATATTGAGTATAATATATACTAATCATCTACACTGCTCTTTATATATACTAATCACCAACTCTGATCATCTTCTATTCATTTAAATAATTATTTTACATATAATTGAGATGATAGATTCATGCTAGATTAAATGACAGCTATGCCTTTATAATGAAAGATGCTTTCTGGAGCCAGTGACCTCTAAAATATCAAACACATTTGATAGCCTATAGCTATCTTACTTAAAGCTCTGTAAACTATATAAATTACCTTATTTTTCATATAAAGTTTTTTACTTTATTTAATAAAGCAATAATTTGCCCAGTGTTTTTATGAAAGAGTGAAAGTAGTAAAATTTATATTGCAGAAATATTAATAAAAAGACATTCCTCTCTAATTACACATAATATTTGCAGTACTGCTAGTAATCGTGGTAGTAATGACAGTAATAGTAGTAACAGCAGAAATACAGTGCTTTTAATTTTTTATAAGTCCTTAAAAGCCAACTAATCGAATTATTTAAGGTATGTACAGGAGAAAAGAGGATTATCTTTTGCTCTACAGGAGCAGAATACTAAGAATGTATAGAAATTAAAATAATGCCATCATTACTCTGTTGCAATGCACAGATAACCTAGTCAATCAGGCTAACTTGATGCAGAGTCCCAGATAAAGATAAGTGAAAATGTGACGACTTCACATGGTTTAAGTGGGTTAAAAATATTCCAGTTTTCTAATACAACCTTCAAAAATGTAATTAATAATAGTAATGCCAATAAGACCAAGAAACACCCCTATGAAAAATATGACAAGATAAGTTCATTTTGTAAGTTTCTATATGGACATGATGGCATTTATTTTTCTACTTTTACAAAGCTGCAGCCAAACTTAGATGTTCTATGAAGGGAAGACCTACAGGCCAGGAGCTTGAAGAAGACATGGCTTATTGAATCCCAATTCTTGGTCAGAGTCCTCCAGATACACTGAAATCAGCTTAGGGAGAAGTTCTGCATTGTTCTTTGCACCTATTACAGCAGAGGCTTGGTCACACAGAGTTATTCTCACGTTTAAATAAATAATTTACTCTTTAACCCCACTTTGTTTTACAGTCAAAACATTTTATTGTCTTAATCCTTATAAACAGCTACTTTTATTGATATCTTCCAAGAAATATCGGACTTGCCCATACTACCTTTAGGGCATTAAAAATACGCTGTAATTTACTTTTTTTTATAAAGTAAATTTTATTCCCTGTAGAGTTTAAGGAAATTAGAATTCTGTTTATTATATACGAGATAGGAAAAGTCCTGATGGGCTCACTATGCTATTAGAAGGGATCACTATCTTTTGGTACTAAAGAATGCATTGAAATCTGCCTGAGAGATCAGAAAACCGAAAATGTATCCTCTGAATAAACAAATTAAGTGCTTTCTCCTCAACTCATGCATGTCCCTCATACACTGAAATCTTAAAAAAAAAATCTCAAAGCATCAAAGGGTACAACATAAACCTGTATAGTTTGCTCAGTTTAAACTTTCATGCATTTTAAACCATGCAAAAGAACACAAGTATTTTAAGTAAAAATATAATCTTGTTAATTTTCTATGTAATAAAGACTTCTCTTTATATTAAAAAGTCTTCTTTGATGTGGTTTTCCAGAGATGAAAAAATATCTTGGCCTTACTTTGGCATTCTTTATTATTCAATCTGCTTTTCTATTTTTCAATTTCTTACAAATTCAACAATAATTATAATAAATATGTTGCCCACAGTGTTTAATATATATAATATAAAATATTATTATATGTAATGTATAACATAACATCACTACTTCCTCCTGCTATTTTAGGAAAAAAGTAGCCATAGATGATATGTAACTGCATGGTCATTGCTATGTTCAAATAAAATTGTATTTTTAAGGATGAGGGGCAGGCATGATTTGGCCCACAAACTGTATTTTGTCTACCTGGATTTAGAGTGTATCTCTTAAACTGAAACAACTTCTAATGATTCTAATGTGAGCTTGTTTATGAGTGAATGAGTCCTAAAAATATTGCAAAAAAGTAAACTTGTAAATAATTTTTTCTTATTTCATTGAAATTTTACTTGTGTTCTGTTGAAATTTAACTTATGTTTTGTCACTGGAAAAGTTGGAATAACATATATTGGGGGTCAGTCTATACACAGGAATGTAGTGGTTATTCAGCCACAGAAAATAATGGAAACTGCTTATTATTGGTGATGTGATTTTAATATAGAGGGACTATTTGTGAATTACCTTGACCACTATTTTAAATGTATATGATTCTATTTTATTTACTTTTGCAGTGCTTTCTTTTGTTCAGATTGTCACATGTTTCCTTTGTAATAACTTGAGTCTCTATTACAACTTGTCACAATTAAGCTTTGTTCCACCATATCTGTTTGCTCTAGATATTTCCTGTATTCAGATGCAAGCACCTAACTTTTTTTCTGAGTATATTAAGGCTAATTACACATGTTATCACATCATGTGGCTCATAACTCACTTGGTGTCTCTAAGTGATAAGGATTTAAAATAGTAATATAATTATCACATCCAAAAAAAAGCAGAAACTGAAAAAAAAACCCACAATATCTTCAAATATCCTGCATATTTCAATTTGTCTTGATTTTCTCAAAAATATATTTTTGCCTTTGGTTTCTTCAATTCAGTATACCAATGAGATCCACACATTATATGCTGTATAATTTTGAGCAGATTTGACTTCCCATCTTCTAAGATTGTTACCGCTGCCCCACTTGGACTCAGCTGTACAGAATACCTTCTTAAATGAGAGGATGGAGTAAGAATATGGTAAGACTGCTTGGCCTCAACCTTCAGGGGTTCTCACTCAATCATAGGCAAGAGAATAAGAGCACATGCACTTATCACATAGCAAAGCAGGAACTGTGGATGTTAGAAAAAGATGGTGATCAGAAAAAATACCTCCACTTCTGGTTCACTGAAAAAAGTCCCATCTTCTTTACCTGGTAAGTTTTATTATAAAAATGTGGAATCTGGGGCTTCCCTGGTGGCACAGTGGTTGAGAGTCCGCCTGCCGATGCAGGGGACATGGGTTCATGCCCCGGTCGGGGAAGATCCCACATGCCGCGGAGCTGCTGGGCCCGTGAGCCATGGCCGCTGAGCCTGCGCGTCCGGAGCCAAAAAATGTGGAATGTGAAATTTCCACACGTAGAGAAACATTGAATCAACTACTAAGAGAATTTTTCAGCACTTTTTGCAATACACGAGGTGTGGAAGCAAGTTAAATTTTCAGGGAACAATATGAATCTTTATAATAGCTTTGAGAGTTGAACTAGGTATACTTCAGGGTGTTGTGATGGTCCAGGTGGCTAAATTGGAATTTCTTTGGTAAATATTTATTGTCATGAACCAGGTACCAGCAATGGGGAAATTGATGAACAATTATATATATCTGTATATCTATACCTAAATTATATGTATATATACCTAAAATTACATATATTCACCTAAAAGCTAAAGGTGTCAGATTTCAGAAAGCAATAAAAGATGTAATAAATAAAATGGAAAACCAGGTAGTGTTTTTCACTAGTGTGCAGGAGCAGATCTCTGATTTCAACTATGCTGGGCAAAACAGTTTAAAAATCAGTGATACTGTATTTACCTCTGGGGAAAATGGAGCAACATAGACAAGATTTACTCTCCTGTCAGAAACAACAACAAAAAGACAAAATATATTGAACAATGTTTTTGAGATACCAAAGGGCAGGGAAGGATGTGATGTCATCTCAGAGAGATGAGAAATGCATGAGGTGAGCCTTCCCTTTGCACAGATTCACTGCCTTTTTTTTTTTTTTTTTTTTTTTTTTTGGCTGCGTTGGGTCTTCGTTGCTGTGCGCAGGCTTCCTCTAGTTGAGGTGAGCGGGCTTCTCATTGCAGTGTCTTCTCTTGTTTTGGAGCACCAGTTCTAGGCGATCGGGCTTCAGTAGTTGCAGCACGTGGACTCAGTAGTTGTGGCGTACAGGCTTAGTTGCTCTGCAGCATGTGAGATCTCTCCGGACCAGGGCTCGAACCATGTCCCTTGCTTTGACAGGTGGTTCTTAACCACTGTGCCACCAAGGAAGTCCCAGGCTCACTGCTTTGAGAGAAGCTCCAGGACTCCCAGTTGGGAGAGGGGAGCCAAAGGACTCTCTGAGTTGAGGAGATTAAACTGAGAAACCAAGAAATTAAACTGAGAAATGCCAGAGATTACAGGACAGTGTGCTGGGGAGAGGCTGCACAGAGACAGAGCTCCAGAGAACAGCAGAGGGTCCCCCTCAGGTATGCAGTTAAGTGCTGATCACTGCATATTATAAAGCTTGGCACAAGCTGTCCTTTTCCTGTTGCCATCAGGATGTCAGGATAATAATAACTAACTCCCTATAATTTGTTTTGTTTTTCTTTGGATTTTAAGGACATTAAACAGTTTTTTTTTAATGCTTATTAGCCATACACACACGTTTTTCTTTCTTAATTGGAAGTGATATATGTATAAATACATATTTATTTTTATATATGTGTGTGCCTCGCCACCTATATATGTTGCACTTTTCCCCACTGGCTTTCTCTTTTACTCATTTTTTTTGTATCTTTGGATAAGCAGATGTTGTTAATTTTAATGTATCCAATCAATAAATTTTTAAAATAATAACTCTTGTATCCTGAATTTCCAAACAATGAAATCATGGAAGAATTCTCTGCACTTTCTTCTGGAAACTTTATTATTTTAGCTAAATTTAAATCTACAATTCAACTGAAATTTACTTTTGCATATGGTGTGAGGTCAGGGTGAGTGTTAATTTTTTCCACAAACATATCCATCTGACACATTTATTTAAAAGTCATTATTTTCTCATCTCTTCAGTGACACTTTTGTCATAACTCTAGTGTCCAGGTAGGTATAGGTCTATTTCTGGAATTTATTGTGCTGTTGGCCAATTTCATGAATTATTTGATTCCAAGTTGAGCTTCAGTTCTTTCTAGAGCATATCGACTTACAGTTTATTTTATTTTTTTGGGGGGGGGCTCTCTTCAGATCTTTAGATTCTCAAATAAAATTGAGCACAGTTCACCAGATTTTCATATTTACAGATGGATTATTATTGTGTGGGAGTTATCAGGCACTATTTTTACATACACACCTTTCCAAATATCATCACCCCATAGTATTATATTCAGCCCCCAAATCTTGGTAAACTATTTTTACTGACGACCTCTTGGATCAGAATGTGTCATTTTTCCTTTGACCAAAAGTGAATAAATCAAAATGGGTTGGGGCAATGAAAAATATACACTCATACCTAAAATGAAAGATTAACCAAAACTCCTTCTAAGACATCCCATCATATGACAAGAGACATGATCAATGCATGGTTCTTACAGATTCAAAAGCAGTTCACACACAGATAAAAAGTAATATTTCCAGCAACAAATAGAAGTCATCTTGCTAATGACCTTAATACATTCCCAAATAAGCCTGACTTCAGTTCATGAAAGACAAGCTGTGAATGCTGAAAGCTTCATTAACATTTTGTCAATTTCTTATGCTTCAAGCAACTTCACTTTAGCTGTTATACGTCTAAAAAGCAGAGGTTACTGATTTTATACTAAGTTAAAGTTTGGTACATTTCAAAACCCCTCTCATTTCTACATATGTGATTGATATAAGGGTTTATATACTGAAAATGATATTTAATCTAATATCTTGAGCTTCTGTGAAACTCTTAATCATTAAAAAAAATATACCTTTCAGGATGATGGTACTTTCGAAAGTTGGATAAATTTGACTTTGGCTTAGCGTAATGATTATTCATGTCCTTTTGTCATTAAATAATTGTACTTTGCTAAAATACTTGCACACATTAAACATATACAATTAGAGGTCAGTTATATGAAATCAGTAGGGAAATTTTTATTTTGATTTCTATTACCAAGTTAATAACTTTAACCCAGTGGAACACCTGAGTGCCTATTATATACAAGGTCCTATGTAAGTACCTGGAAATATTGTTTATTGATCACTTATGATGGTAACCTTTGAACACCCATTAGATCACCAAATCCATGGTTTTCAACATTTTTCATCTTTCAGTTGCTCTTTTCTTTTTTTTTTTTTTTTAAATATTTATTTATTTATTTGGTTGCACCGGGTCTTAGTTGTGGCACACATGTGGGATCTAGTTCCCCGGCCAGGGATCAAACCCAGGCCCCCTGCATTGGGAGCATGGAGTCTTAACCACTGTGCCACCAGGGAAGTCCCTGCTCTTTTCTTTTAGTGGGTGACTGAGGAGGCTTCACATCCAGTTATATCCTCTCTCAGGCAAGGCAACGTTGCCACATATGTCAATGGAGCAGAGCCCCCCAGCCTATTCAGGACTATTACAAGAGCAACATATCAATTGTTTGGTGGCAAAAGTGATAACAGAGGGTAGACAAATATTCACCTAAGTTATACAGTAACAAATCATTTGATTAAATTCTTGTGGCATTTCATGTATCGCACATGACTTTAAAAGAAGACGTTGGATAATAGGACTTTAATAGTATATTTAATATACTATTTAATAGTATAGTATCTTAATAGTATCTTTGGAAGAAATAAAAAGGAATAAAGAGAGTTATTTAATAGTATCTTTGGAAGAAATAAAAAGGAATAAAGAGAGTTATTTAATAGTATCTTTGGAAGAAATAAAAAGGAATAAAGAGAGTTATTTAATAGTATCTTTGGAAGAAATAAAAAGGAATAAAGAGAGTCCAGAAAATTGAAGTGTTGAAGAAAACTTTCACAGAACTAAGATAGTTTTAAGTATGATTGAGAAAACTTTAAGCAATAAAATCCCAGTTAAATGTAACTACTGTTTTTATTGCATTAGATAATATCAAAATAAGGCTGGCAGTAAGTAAATTATTTCATTTGAATAAAATGACTCAGGGCAAAGATCAGTTGAGTGGTAGGTCTTTAAGTACAAAGAGAAAGGTGTAAGGGTGATAAAGCAAATAATTATCGCTGATATGAAAATTATTTCATTAAGTAAACTATGGGGATGACTACTGGAATATGGAACAGACTAGAAGCCAATAGAATAGAAACAGACTACTACATTATCAAGAATGTTGTCCTAATAAAAAATTTAATAAACAAACAAAAAACTTTGAGCCTGGACAAAATGTCCTGTGATTAAGACTTGACATTACCCTTGTTACCGTAACACAAACCCCTGACAGCTAAAATTAAAGAGACTGGCAACACCAATGTTGTTGAGGAAGTGATGTCACCATAAATCTCATATAGGATTGGCTGGAATGTAAATTGTTACAACCACTTTGAAAAAAAGTACAATTAACTTCCTATTTAAGAAAATCAAAAAATAAAACTGAAAAAAATACCTATTTCATGATTAGAAATTGTATTCCTAGATATTTATTCAAGGGGAATGAAAACATATATTCACAGAAGACTTGTATAAGAATACACATAGCAGTTAATTCATAATCACCAAAAATGGAAAAAAAGGAAAATCAGGCAGAAGTCCATTAACAGAAGAATGGAAAAACAAATTACATATATTCAGATAATGGAGTGTTACTCAGCAACAAAAGGAAACACACTACTGATGCATGCAATGGCTTGAATGAAGCTTAAAAGCATTATGCTGAGTTTAAAAAGTTGTAGAAAAAGACTGTTGGATGATTACTTATGCTAATTTATGTAAAATTCTAGAACACATAAAATTTGTCTATGGTGGAGAAAATCTGAACATTAGTTGCCTCTGAAGTATGGGGCAGGGATTGACTAAGAGAAAAACAGAAGGAAACCTTCTCGAGTGATGGTAATATTCTATAAGTAGACAGGAGTTTGAGTTATACAGATAAACGCATCGGTCAAAACTCGGCAAATGAACAATTAATGTTTTGCATTTTATTGTACATAAAATTTATGATAAAAAATATGAACAATTTTTGAGCTCAAGTCAATGATGCACATACTAAGGTATTTAGGGGGAAATATGTCGATATTCATAATTTACTTTTATATGTATTAAAATATGATTAATTAATGGATGTAGGATGGATGATAGTACATGAACAGTGAAATGTTAATAGAATCTAGATAGTGGATATGCAGAAGTTCACTGGAAAATTATTTCAAATTTACTCTCAGTAAGAAATATTTCCCAATAAAATGTTTAAAAATATCCTCTTTGAGCTCTCAAACTTCTATGAGTAGAATAGGGATGAGAAATCTACACAGCCCCTAAAATAGGGTCAAGTCTCTTCCTATGTGGCTAAGAATTAGAAGAAGAAAGTTCACAGACAATGGAGTTTACCTTTTCCTTATCGCATACTTGTGTATTGACTATTATGGATTATGAGAAGGATGGGTAACTTCTTTTTGTAAGTTCATGGATCTCTGGATTGAAAGACGCCACATACAAATCTAATGTAAAAACCGATGCTTATCACGTAGACATCCTAGATTTTGAGTTCATTAAGATGAATATATTCTAATTTTGTATTAAATTCCATAAGGAGAGATGAATATATTCTGGGTTGAAAGAAGAGTTCATCAAATATTTGTTACCAAAAAGGTAGACTGTGGAAGACATCACAAGTAGTCACCAACACCAACGTCTGCTTCTCTACAGGACATATGAAGTACAGGATATTAATTGTGCTTTGCTGCCCCTTCAGTAGGTTCTAATGTGAGCAGAACTGTAAATGTGTGCTACCTTAGGGCTGTGGCACTAAAAAGTTCTATGTGGGATTCTCTGGTCTCTCTTTTATTTTACTTAATTATGAAAAAATAGGTATAAAGAAATAAATTCTCATATTGGGATTCTTTATCACATTGATTTTTACACTGATGTATTAGAACTATAGTAATGCTTTTACAGTAAAGATCTTGTCTCTAAATTTACTCATAATATCTAGTTCTGACCATTATGTGAAGAAATATGGGATACTGCCACATATTGTTTAATTGACAAATTTTCAAAGGGCAATTTAGCAATAGATACAGACATTTAGATAAGGCATACCAAGTAGTGCAGAAATTTCATAACTAGGTATCTATTATGAAAAATACCTCGAATAATTTTTCAAAAATAATAGAATTAGGATGATCATTGCATTGTTATTTATGGCCAAAAAATGGGAACATCTAAATTTCCATTCTTGGCTGTGCATCTGAAGAACTTTAAAAATGTAATGATCCTTGGGTATGCCGTCCCCCTACCATAAATGATGATTTAATTGGTCTTTACTGGACAGTGGGTACTGAGATTTAAAAATGTTCCCAGAGTGACTTTACTTTGCAGCTAAGGTTGAGAACCCCTGACATAAAGGTCCATCATCAAATCAAGAAACAGCTATACTATTAGAAGATCATGAGCTTTTAAAATGTAATATGATGTATATTTGTATGTAATTTATTGCTAAACTATATTGGTAAATAAAAGGAGCTTGTTTTTCTTTCAGAACACTTTGTGTATGTATATGGATATGTTGTATCTACATTAACATCTACACACATGTGCCAGGGAAGTCCCAGATGCTGAGTCAGCAGTGCAGAAGCTGTCAGAGGGGATAAGGGTAGAGCCAAAACAAAAGAGGATTGTAACGTGTGCCAACAAAGCAGTTGCAGAAATGAGATCTTCCTCTCTTATCCCACTAAGGTGCAGCTTGAAGTTTACATCCAACTGAAGTTAATTGGGGACCTTCATGACTAAAAAGCAAAAATCAAAACAAAAACAGATGATGCTTATGTAATGACAGCGAGTATACTGCTTTGCTAGAACAAGTAATGCTAGCTTAGCTATCTGTACTCCACAAAAGGCTTCCTCCTTTTAGAATCAGTTTCCTCTAACCTAATGACAAGGCCCTACCTTCTTAGGCTAATAGGAAACCACAGCTGACAAGTCCCAACTTTGCACACCTGAGCTGCCAGCAACTTCCAAATTTAAGAGAGAGAAAAAGTGGGAAACAATTCAACATATTCAACAGTAGAGGATATCCACAATAAGTACTTCATCCTATACATAGGCAGAGAATTAAAAATTGTGAGACAAAGAATATGAACACGCTCCATATTTTAACCTACAGGAAATATATCAAAGATATATTTATAATGTCCAAATAAACATATGTAACAATGTCCTAATTAAAGGGTTTATTTGTGTAAACAGCCTAATGTTTATCATTAGAGGGTTGGTTAACTGTGGTGTGTTCAATTGATGGAATATTCTGCTATTGTTAAAATAGTAAGATTTATGATTATGAAATATGAATATACACATGAATGTGAAACATAAGTGAAAAGTTATAATAATTTCATTATAACAATGTTAAACTATAAAGGACTCTAAGTCATTTTATTGAAATATTATCTGGGAAAACATATTACTCTTAAAAGTTATAAGAAGCTATTCATAAGGTAAAATAATTAAACACTAATTTATTGAAATATTAATTTTGTTTCCATGTTTATTTGAAATATATTATATTCAATTTTCTTTTTAAAATAATATTTTTAAATATAATTTATCATAAAATTCATCCATATAATAATATTTACCTGTTATGTACACAATTCAACAAGTTTTAGTAAGTTCACCAATTTGTGCAATCATCCCCATAATACAGTTTTAGAGAATTTCATCACACTAACAATCCCTCATGGCCATCTGATGCTAATTCCCATCCCCACCCCAGCCTCAGACAACCACTAATCCAATTTCTGTCTCCAAAGGTTTGCCATTTGGGGGCATTTCATGTGAATGGAATCATATAGTATGCGGTCTTTTATTTTTTGCCTGTGAAATGATATTTTGCTTGAAACACACGCACACATACACACACATTTGAATTCTTAAATCATTTCACTTAAATCTCAAAAGCTTCTACTTATTCATAAAGGCATAAAAACTGTGCTGAGTCATACTGAATGTTCATGTAAGCCTGGGAAGATAAATTTCAAATCATATTTTCAATATTTCAAATTAAATTTGCAGCACTGCTATTTTTTTCAAACAAAATGAAGAGACAACTCTGTTCTTGCCAATTTGCAATTCTTCCTACTTCAATGGTGTGAACATGCCTGTATGTATGTGTGTGTATATATGTGTGTTGTGGTCATGAATTTAATAGTATGTTCTTCAGCTCTCCTGAAAATTTATAGATAATAAACCAAAACCCGGGCTTCTCTGGTGGCGCAGTGGTTGAGAGTCCGCCTGCCGATGCCGGGGACACGGGTTCGTGCCCCGGTCCGGGAAGATCCCACATGCTGCGGAGCGGCTGGGCTCGTGAGCCCTGGCCGCTGAGCCTGAGCGTCCGGAGCCTGCGCTCCGCAACGGGAGAGGCCACAACAGTGAGAGGCCCACGTACCGCAAAAAAAAAAAAAAAAAAACAAAAAAAACCTAATTTTATTAGTTCATTTTAATAGTATGTTTATATAAAGTAATTGTCACATTCAATATAGTATAGTATGGTATGGTATGGAATAGTATGGTATGATATGGTATAGTATAGTATAGTATAGTGCAGTATAGTATAGTGTAATAGCATACGTGTCTCCTAAAACCAAAGCAATATGCTACATGATGTATTCTTTTCAGTGGAGTCTTCAGGTTGGTCATCTAGTACAGAATTTAGTATTTATTTAAGACAAATAGCAGGGTCAGTACAAGACCTTGCTACAGTCCAGCCTACTCCAATCATGTGGATGGGCAAAATTCAGTCATGGAACGTGGAACTCTGAAGGGTGTCTCCCTGGTAAAGCTAATACTACATATCTGGATACACTTGACTCACAACAGAGGAAACATAATACAAATGTGCCACAGAGATACTCCATTGCAGTGCCATTTTATAATAATATTCTGCATCCTGTTATGTAGTTTCAAAATTAATATTCTCAAGTTATTTAGAAATCCATTACTCAATAAAAAGTGCGGGACTTTGCTCGTGGTGCATTGGTTAAGAATCCGCCTGCCAATGCAGGTGACATGGGGTCGAGCCCTGGTCCAGGAAGATATCACATGTCGTGTAGCAACTGAGCCTGCGTGCCACAACTACTGAAGCCCGCATGCCTAGAGCCCATGCTCTGCAACAAGAGAATCCACTGCAATGAGAAGCCCGTGCACCGCAACAGAGTGGCCCCAGCTTGCTGCAACTAGAGAAAGCCCACACGCAGCAACGAAGACCCAATGCAGCCAAAAATAAATTAATTAATTTTAAAAAAAGTTGTGTGATTCATTCTTAGTCTATAATCAATAGGTCCATAAGTCCTTAGCAAGATTTCTACCATTCATGTCATGGCAAAAAATAAAACTCTTTATTTGAGATAGTGAGTATTTATCCTTCAAGTTTCAGGTCAAGTGCAAAGTCGGCTGGTATCTACCTTGCATCCCCTGGGCATAATTAGTTGCTAATCTCTAATCAAGGATTATATATTATTTCATATGTGTTTGTCAGCCTGACTATTAACTGTCAATATTTTCAGAATGAGGACATTGTTTCTTCATCTTTATCGTTCAATGATGACACAAGGCCTGGCACTTAGTAGTTACTCAAAAACGGACAGTTGATGCAGTTGATGCATAGGTGATAATCTCAGATTATCAGTAGCAGTAAAAGCATACACCTTTCTGAACAAAAAGCAGCATTTCTGGTGCCAGTGAGAACGATGCTTACATAACCCCTCAAAGAGAGGGCAATTTTAATAATTTTATAAACCTGTAAGAAATCTTTCCATAGCTTCTAACCACAGAGGCATTTGATTGTTTCTTACATTGGACATGTTCTTCTTTTGAAATAAGTACAACATTTGTTCCAGTTGAAGCTATTCCACTTTTGTTTCCACACACCTACTTTCTTTTTTTAACAAGGACTGAACAGAATGTATTTTCCCCAAGGACCAACTTCTGCTCTTTGAAGTGTTGTTTAACACGGATGCACTTACACTTACCTAGAGATTATTTCTAGACGTTTTTCTTTTGTGCCTTCTTCTCAGTACCTTTCTTTTCCACGAATTCAAAGTGCATTTATATCATTCTATTCAATCCAATCACATTTTATATATCAAATGTCTTCATTATATTTTATTTCTAATTTCTAACTGATTCAAGTGTTACAATATTTTTACAAAACTATGCTCATCAAGTTGGACCATACTGGTGATTCACCTGAATACACCTTCAGTGTAATAGCATGTAATCTTACACAATATAGTGTAATATAATAATTTTGTATATTACACAGTTGTACTATGTATAATTCTTGTTTTCTTCCTACCAACTTCTGTTTGAGTTGGCCACTATCTTTCATCACCACATAGTTCAGTTTGATTTCTGCACCTTCGTTTTCTCTTCATTTCTCTAAGAAGGTATAAGTTAGGATCCTTTCTACCAAAGAAACTTTCTTTCTTATTTTTTCAGGCTTGTAACTTAACTATTTTTTGCTGCCTTGGTTTCCTTTTAACTGTCCCCCTCCCTCTCCAGTCTCATTTCCTCCTGTCACTGATGGTTATGTAACTGATCTCCTTTCCTTCTGTTTGTTCACCCAAAGTTAATCTTATAACATACTTCAACAAACATAACTTTTTGAAAAAAATATATTTTTTATCAGAAATCTGCATTGCATCAATATATTCCTTTCCCTAGATTTCCTTACTGAAGAGTTTTTTAATAATACATAAAAGAAATATTTTCTGGTACAACATGAAATATGTTTGCTATAACATCCTCTTGAGCAAAGAATAATATTGAATATTTGGATTTATGTAGAAGCAAACAAAGGAGCTACAGAATCTTAGAAGTTGGACAAGGGTGGAACTGAAGAGTAGAAAGACAATAGATCTATCATGGACTGTAAAATGAAATGTTTTTGTAAGTGATAATCATCTTCATGAGATCATTTCTTTCAACATCAAATGGGAATGATTTTGTGCACAGTACTGAATGTTTTTGATTGCTCTTGTTTGAGAAAAGAGAGGGGGGAATAAAAAACTTCCATTAGAAATCTTTGCAGCAAGATTATAAGAAAATAGGGGTTATTTTAACCCTGGGAGGAATCTCAGAGAACATCAAGCTCTAATTATTTAAAGTTGATTCACCAATATAGTAACATTATCTTTGTCAACTTGAATATAAAGATATAAGAACTACTAAACTCATCAGATATCCAATATCTATTTTCAACAATGACTTCAAGAGAAATTTTCTAAAAATTTTGGTTTTCATTTTTACATCAATGTCAAAACATATATATCAAGAATTTCTCTCTAATGTAATAATGCCTTCAAATTATTTATGTCACTAAGCTTATACTTTTTAGCCTTTGATGTAAGATACTCGACTCCTTCATCAAATGAATATTGAATATTTATTGAATTTCTACTGCTTGGCAGTAATTGGAAAAAATATTGTTATGATATATGTCCATAATTTAAAATTTTAAAACCAAGGGTTTTATATAATGAAATAAAGCAAACGTGGTCTAATTTATTCAAATCTGCTTTGGGTTTATGTTACTGGGATGACATTAAATTTCATTAAGTGTTGTGATATGTTAAATACCGAGGTAGGTGTTTTCATAATACCTCTTACATAATCTTCCCAATAATCTTATGAAGCAGTATCATCACACCCACTTAGACTAGAAAATAGAAGTTCTGTTTTTCATATATATCCGTATATAGTTAGTTAGATAAGTAAGAAGTGGATGATCTGAGTCAAAGCCAAGAGTCCTACTTCAAAGCCATGTTCTTTTCTTGCCCCATCACTAACCATTTTTATTTATCCTCATAAATAAGTTATTATGCTTTAAAATATTTCCAGTTACCTTTCCAGCAAATAAGCAATTAATCAAAGCTGCAGTAACATTTCCCAGAGTGTGTACCTTTTGATTTTATGTAAGTTCTAAAATATTCTCTGCTTAAAATGAACTCTCCTGATGTTAATTTCCTCACATTTACTTAGGAAAAACAATACTGCCTCACCTAATTCACTGTGCTGTTCTCAGGATCAAATAAATTAATATATGTTGGAATGGCATTTAAGTATTCATTTCTCTTCCCTAGCTTCTCTGAGAAAATTCAGAAAACAGACATAAAAGTTGAGCACTAAAATGCAGATATCTTTTTTTTATAACTGGATTGAAGACCAAAGCTTGGAATTGAAATCAACAAATGTACCCGTTCCCAAATTTGATGTTAGCTCCAACTAATGGACTGATTAGAGCTGGTAATGAACTAAAATGTATGCACATAGAGCATTGCAGTCTGCCACACACTCTGCCAGACATAAAAAAGCAAGAGTTGGATGAGAAGAGATATGTTCTTTGGCCAGTAACCAGAAAGTACAGCATGAGCTCCAACCCAGTTTCCCAGTCACTTACAGAACAGAGGAGAAAAAACACTGACTTTCAGAACCAAATAACATGTTACAAGAAATCTAGGCCAGGCATTGTGGTAGAGATTACTAATTCTTGCTCAGTACCAATCCCCTTCTTCCTATACAATAATACATACATACATATGTACAAAAGTAAGGCTGAGAAAATGACTGCTCTGGCAAAGCCTCTCTTTCAGCAATGTGGCGACATGATTAGGTTTTGGGCAAAAGATGTGACTAACGTTGGGTTTTGTCTTTTTATTGAAAAGAATGAGATTTTCTCTTCCCCCTCCCATCTGTTCACTCCAAACATGGGCTGGAATGCAGAAGTAAGACACCTGTGATATCACGTAAAGCCTAAGGATGCAAAGGAAGAAATCTGGAAATCACAGGTTTTGAATATCAGCCCTGGATCATCTGTCCTATTTCTTATGCTCGGGGTGAAATAATTTGTCTTGTTAACAGCAGCATATTGTGGAGGTTCTTGTTACAGCAGCCTAGCAAATAGCCTTACTGATATATGGAAGAACAATGAATACTGCTCCAATATTTGAATAAGTCACATGTTCTCCTGTAAGCAGGAGACCCTGAGATGGCACTTTCCCCAAAGGAAAAATGCTCTTTTATTTAGGATGGATTTTGCCTTTAAGTAACAGAAATTTTAACAATTTAACAGTGATTAAGAAGATGAGTAAATCGCATCAATGTTTCCCACACAAGTTCTGAAACAATGGATAGAAATAAGGACCCAGGCAGAAGGTTAACAAAATATTATCATAAGGCATGTTTTTCTTCTGTTCCTGAACATCAGAGTTAGATTGTCCAGGGACAGGTGGCCTGTAAAACAACAGGTTTCCACAGAATAAAATCGTTTCCCGTGGACAACTGTTTCCTAAGAAAATTACGATGGCGTGGTTGTGCACATGTCCAAATCATTATCCAAATACATCAAACATGTAAGTATTTCTCCTTCCCTAGAAACCAGTGTGCTAAGAAATTGGTGGAGGCCAGGAATATCATACTAGCAGATACACCTACATTTATCTAGTAACATCGGGTGTCAGGAATAATTTCCTTCTCTCCCTGTATTCCAAAACTCATTCTCCATTAACCTATCTCCATAAAACTTTAAGCCTATAATCAAACAGAAATATTGTTGTTGTATACTGGGGTAGTTGATGAGTCTTCTTCAGACTCTTAGGAGGTCTTTCCATCCATACAAACTGCTGCTATGTAGTACACTCCTCAAGGAGTATTGATGGACAAGATGGATTGTGTCACTAAAAGACAGAAAAATACATCAAAACAGTATGTTTATTAAATCAATCCCAAGAACACTTTATACAAGTTTGAAACTTTTACTTCCAATTTTATTTCTTCTCTCAAATTATATCCACCATTTTTTTTCAAACATATTATATCAGTATGTTATAATATGTCTTTTAAGACATTAAAATGTCTTAAAATATAATGTCTTTTAAGACATTAAAAGTCAGCATGAAAACAATCTGATTTTAAACAGTAACTGTGGTGGTTTTGGACTGTGTCAACTCAGCTAACGTAGAATTTGGTTTCCCAAAACTCCTTCCCCTCTGTGATTCCAAATCAGAATTGGCCAAAAGAGAAATCTATATGAGATTTGGAGAGTGGAAGTAAAGCATCATCCATCTTCTCTTGAGGTCCTAGTGATTAGAAGCAGAGAGAGAGAGATGCAGATGTAGCCAGTGGGTTGGTGCCTGCCCTCAATCTACCCCAATCTTTCCCTGCCTTATATTTAACCCTTCGTCCTGGTGACCAACAACCCGAGGCCCACCTACAGACACAGACAGCAGCTTTCCATAGACCTAATCACCTACTTCCCTTCGTGATCCCACTCTGGCAGGTGGCTATGCTTAGCTTCCCAGATTTCTCTGTAAGCCCTTCTTGTCCACATGCTTTAGCGTTTAATAAGGGCTGCTTAGTGACTTTTTTCTGATAATCCAACTCGCCATTCCAGACCACACTTCCCCTTCTTCCTCCCTTAATTGTGAAAGTTCTAATTACTATGGCAAATCAATTATCCCATAGTGCTCATAAGGTTCTCCTTCTCTGATCAAACACTGAGTGATCCAGCAACCTTAGACAAGTACCAAATTGAATATGAATTCCCTACCATTATTGAATTCTGAGGGAGAAATTCATTTGAGAGACTAAATCTCTTTGAAAGTTCAATTTCAAAGGCATAAACATCTAAAAGATTTAATGTCTTAAATCAAATTCTATTGCCCTTGTAATTGGAGGTCAAGGAAATTAAAGCCCAATATTCAAATTCTCCAATTACTTGTTCTTATTCTCAGCTAGGGAATTTTTTGAATAACTGGGTAGAATCAGGTTTCTTTCAGCAAATGCAAACGTGCACCCTCTTCTTGGAATAGTTATGGTATTTCTGGGGTCTCAGATATTCTATAGGTTAATGTCAAGCTTCTCATAAGTCTTGCTAAAAAGGAGTACAAATGAGAACCCAGATCATGTTGAAGTAAATGAGTGTCATTGTCACTTGGTGAGAGCATGAGCATCTCTTAAAAAAAAACTTTGTATTTTGAAATAATTATATATTCATAGAAAATTATGAAATTAGCACAGAAGGGTCTCATGTACACTTCACCTGGTTTCCCCAAGTGGTTACATCATATCTAATATAATAAACTAATAAAAATGGGAATGGGACTTAGCACATACTTATTTTTACAGAGTTGTGTAATCATCAACACAATCAAGATACACAATATTCCATCACTTCAAAGACCACCCCCCCATGCTATCCCTTTAGAGTTACATCCACACACACACACACCCCCCTACCATGCTTAAATCCTGGCAAACACTAATCATTTTTCCATCTCGATAATTTTTAAAATGTTATATCAGTTGAATCATATGATATGTGACATTTTGAAATTGTTTTTTTCACTCAGCATGATGTCCTTGAGATCCATCTAAGTCTTCTGCATATCAGTAGTTTGCTCCTTTTTATTAATGAGTACTATTCCATTGTATGCATATACTACATTTTAAATTGGTTTATTTAGTCCATTTGCATTTAATGTAATATTTTTAAACATGTTTATTGGAGTATAATTGCTTTATAATGGTGTGTTAGTTTCTGCTGTGGAACAAAGTGAATCAGCCATACATATACATACATCCCCATATCTCCTCCCTCCCGCATCTCCCTTCCCATCTTCCCTATCCCACCCCTCTAGGTGCACACAAAGCACCGAGACGAACTCCCTGTGCTATGCAACTGCTTCCCACTAGCTATCAATTTTACATTTGGTAGTGTATATATGTCCATGCCACTCTCTCACTTCATCCCAGCTTAGCCTTCCCCGTCCCTGTGTCAAGTTCATTCTCTATGTCTGCGTCTTTATGCCTGTCCTGCCCCTAGGTTCTTCAGAACCATTTTTTTCTTTCTTTTTTTTTTAGATTCCATATATACGTGTTAGCATACGGTATTTGTTTTTCTCTTTCTGACTTACTTCACTCTGTATGACAGTATCTAGGTCCATCCACCTAACTACAAATAACTCAATTTTGTTTCTTTTTATGGCTGAGTAATATTCCATTGTATATATGTGCCACATCTTCTTTATCCATTCCTCTGTTGATGAACACTTAAGCTGCTTCCATGTCCTGCTTATTGTAAATAGTGTTGCAATGAACATTGTGGAATATGACCCTTTTTGAATTATGGTTTTCTCAGGGTATATGCCCAGTAGTGGGATTGCTGGGCCATATGGTAGTTCTATTTTTAGTTTTTTGAGGAACCTCCATAGAGATTGAGATTTCTTTCTCAAATTTTCAAAATTTTCTATGAACTTCCATACTGTTCTCCATAGAGGCTGTATCAATTTATATTCCCACCAACAGTGCAAGAGAGTTCCCTTTTCTCCACACCCTCTGCAGCGTTTATAAATTTTTTGATGACGCCATTCTGACTGGTGTGAGGTGATACCTCATTGTAGTTTTGATTTGCATTTCTCTAATGATAACTGAT
The DNA here is from genome assembly GCF_003031525.2 of Neophocaena asiaeorientalis asiaeorientalis. Taxonomy (NCBI): domain Eukaryota; kingdom Metazoa; phylum Chordata; class Mammalia; order Artiodactyla; family Phocoenidae; genus Neophocaena; species Neophocaena asiaeorientalis. Next base: position 6,370,012 of record NW_020172492.1, read on the forward strand.
GTTGAGCATCCTTTCATGTGTTTGTTGGCAATCTGTATATCTTCTCTGGAGAAATGTCTATTTAGGTCTTCTTCCCATTTTTGGATTGGGTTGTTTGTTTACTAGATATTGAGCTGCATGAGCTGCTTGTATATTTTGGAGATTAACCCTTTGTCAGTTGCTTCATTTGCAAATATTTTCTCCCATTCTGAGGGTTGTCTTTTCATCCTGTTTATAGGTTCCTTTGCTGTGCAAAAGCTTTTAAGTTTCATTAGCTCCCATCTGTTTATTTTTGTTTTTATTTCCATTTCTTTAGGAGGTGAGTGAAAAAGGATCTTGCTGTGATTAATGTCATGGAGAGTCCTGCCTACGTTTTCCTCTGAGAGTTTTATATTGTCTGGCCTTACATTTAGGTCTTTAATCCATTTTGAGTTTATTTTTGTATATGGTGTCAGGGAGTGTTCTAATTTCAGTCTTCTATGTGCAGCTGTCCAGTTTTCCCAGCACCACTTATTGAAGAGGCTGTCTTTTCTCTAGTGTATATTCTTGCCTTCTTTATCAAAGATAAGATGATCACAGGTATGTGGGTTCCTTTCTGGTCTTTCTATCCTGTTCCATTGATCTATATCTCTGTTTTTTTGCCAGTACCATACTGTCTTGATTACTGTAGCTTTGTAGTATAGTCTGAAGTCAGGAAGCCTGATTCAATCAGTGTCTTATAGTTTTCTGTGTACAGGTATTTTGTCTCCTTAGGTAGGTTTATTCCTAGGTGTTTTCTTCTTTTTGTTGCAATGGTAAATGGGAGTGTTTCATTAATTTCTCATTCAGATTTTTCATCATTAATGTACAGGGATGTGAGAGATTTCTGTGCATTAATTTTGTAACAGGATACAAAATTAATTACCAAATTCATTGATTAGCTCAAGTATTCTGGCAGCATCGTTAGGATTCTCTATGTATAGTATCATGTAATCTGCAAACAGTGACAGCTTTACTTCTTTTTCATTTTGGATTCCATTTATTTCTTGTCCTTCTCTGACTGCTGTGGCTAAAACTTCCAAAACTATGTTGAATAATAGTGGTGAGAGTGGGCAAACTTGTCTTCCTCCTGGTCTTAGTGGAAATGTTTTCAGTTTTTCACCTTTAAGAACAATGTTGGCTGTGGGTTTGTCATATATGGCCTTTATTATGATGAGGTAAGTTCCCTCTATGCCTACTTTCTGGAGGGTTTTTTTCATAAATTCGTGTTGAATTTTGTCAAAAGCTTTTTCTGCATCTACTGAGATGATCATATGGTTTTTATTCTTCAGTTTGTTAATATGGTGTATCACGTTGATTGATTTGCATATACTTTGTTGAGTATTTTTTCACCTATGTTCATCAGTGATGTTGACCTATAGTTTTCTTTTTTTGTGGCATCTTTGTCTGGTTTTGGTATCAGTGATGGTGGCCTTATAGAATGAGTTTGGGAGTTTCCTCCCTCTGCTATATTTTGGAAAAGTTTGAGAAGGATGGGTGTTAGCTCTTCTCTAAATGTTTGATAGAATTCGCCTTTGAAGCCATCTGGTCCTGGGCTTTTTTTTGTTGGAAGATTTTTAATCACAGTTCAATTTCAGTGCTTGTGATTGGTCTGTTCATATTTTCTGTTTCTTCCAGGTTCAGTCTTGGAAGTTTGTGCATTGCTAAGAATTTGTCCATTTCTTCCAGGTTGTTCATTTTATTGGCACAGAGTTGCTTGCAGTAACCTCTCATGATCCTTTGTATTTCTGCAGTGTCAGTTGTTACTTCTCCTTTTTCATTTCTAGTTCTATTGATTTGTGTCTTCTCCCTTTTTTTCTTGATGAGTCTGACTAATGGTTTATTAATTTTGCTTATCTACTAAAAACTAACTTTTAGTTTTATTGATCTTTGCTATGTTACCTTCATTTCTTTTTCATTTATTTCTGATCTGATCTTTATGATTTCTTTCCTTCTGCTAATTTTGGAGTTTTTTTGTTCTTTCTCTAATTGCTTTAGGTGTAATTGTTTATTTGAGATGTTTCTTGTTTCTTGAACTAGGACTGTATTGCTTTAAATTTCCCTCTTAGAACTGCTTTTACTGCATCCCATAGGTTTTGGGACATTGTGTTCATTGTCATTTGTTTCTAGGTATTTTTTTATTTCCTCTTTGATTTCTTCCATGATCTCTTAGTTATTTAGTTGTGTATTGTTTAGCCTCCACGTGCTTGTGTTTTTTACAGATTTTTTCCTGTAACTGATATCTAGTCTAATAGCATTGTGGTAGGAAAAGATACTTGATATGATTTCAATTTTCTTAATTTTACCAAGGCTTGATTTGTGACCCAAGATATGATCTATCCTGGAGAATGTTCCATGAGCCCTTGAGAAGAAACTGTATTCTGTTGATTTGGGATGGAATGTCCTGTAAATATCAATTAAGTCCATCTTGTTTAATGTATCATTTAAAGCTTATGTTTCCTTATTTATTTTCATTTTGGATGATCTGTCCATTGGTGAAAGTGGGGTGCTAAATTCCCCTACTATGATTGTGTTACTGTCAATTTCCCCTTTTATGGCTGTTATCATTTTACTTACATGTTGAGGTGCTCCTATGTTGGGTGCATAAATATTTACAATTGTTATATCTTCTTGGATTGATCCCTTGATCATTATGTAGTGTCCCTCCTTATCACTTATAACAGTCTTTTTTTAAAGGTCTATTTTATCTGACATGTGTGTATTGCTACTCCAGTTTTCTTTTGATTTCCATTTGCATGGAATATCTTTTTCCATCCCTTCACTTTCAGTCTGTATGTGTCCCTAGGTCTGAAGTGGTCTCTTGTAGACAGCATATATATGGATCTTGTTTTTTTATCCATTCAGCCAGTCTATGTCTTTTGGTTGGAGCAGTTAATCCATTTAAGGTAATTATCAATATCTATGTCCCTATTACAATTTTCTTAATTGTTTTGTGTTTGTGTTTGTAGGTCTTTTCCTTGTCTTGTGTTTCCTGCCTAGGGAAGTTCGTTTATCATTTGTTGTAAAGCTGGCTTGGTAGTGCTATATTATCTTAGCTTTTGCTTGTCTGTAAAGGTTTTAATTTCTCCATCAAATCTGAATGAGATCCTTGCTGGGTAGAGTAATCTTGGTTGTAGGTTTTTCCCTTTCATCACTTTAAATATGTCCTGCCACTCCCTTCTGTATTGCAGAGTTTCTGCTGAAATATCAGTTGTTAAGCTTATGGGGATTCCCTTGTATGTTAGTTGCTGCTTTTAATATTTTTTTCTTTGTATGTAAATTTTCATAGTTTGATTAATATGTGTCTCAGCATGTTTCTCCATGGATTTATCCTGTATGGGACTCTCTGTGCTTCCTGGACTTGATTGACTCTTTCCTTTCCCATATTAGGGAAGTTTCAACTATAATCTCCAGATATTTTCTCAGTCCCTTTCTTTGTCTCTTCTTCTTCTGAGACCCCTATAATTCAAATTTCAGTGTGTTTAATGTTGTCCCAGAAGTCTCTGAGACTGTCCTCAATTCTTTTCATTCTTTTATCTTTATTCTGCTCTGTGGTATTTATTTCCACTATTTTATCTTTCAGGTCACTTATCCGTTCTTCTGCCTCAGTTATTCTGCTATTGATTCCTTCTAGAGAATTTTAAATTTCATTTATTGTGCTGTTCATCATCTTTGTTTACGATTTAGTTCTTCTTGATTCTTGTTAAACGTTTTTTGTATTTTCTTCATTCTATTTCCAAGATTTTGGAACATCTTTACTATCATTACTCTGAGTTTTTTTCAGATAGACTGCTTATTTCCTCTTCATTTGTTTGGGTTGCTGGGTTTTTACCTTGCTCCTTCATCTGCTGTGTGTTTCTCTGTCTTCTCATTTTGCTTGACTTACTGTGTTTGGGGTCTCCTTTTTGCAGGCTGCAGGTTTCATACTTCCTGTTGCTTTTGGTGTCTGCTCCTAGTGGGTAAGGTTGGTTCAGTGGGTTGTGTAGGATTCTTTGTGGAGGGGACTGGTGCCTGTGTTCTGGTGGATAAGGCTGAGTCTTGTCTTTCTGGTGGGCAGGACCACATACGTTTGTTTTGGGATTTCTATGAACTTATTATGATTTTAGGCAGTGTCTCTGCTAATGGGTGGGTTTGTGTTACTGTCTTGCTTGCTAGGTGTTTGGCATAAGGTGTCCAGCACTAGCTTGCTGGGCATTGAGTGGAGCTGGGTCTTAGTGTTGAGATGGAGATCTCTTGGAGTGCTTTCCCAGTTTGATATTATGTGGGGCTGGGAGGTCTCTTGTGGACCAATGTCCTGAGCTTGGCTCTCCCACCTCAGAGGCTCAGGCCTGACAACATGGATTTATCCTGTATGGGACTCTCTGTGCTTCCTGGACTTGATTGACTCTTTCCTTTCCCATATTAGGGAAGTTTCAACTATAATCTCCAGATATTTTCTCAGTCCCTTTCTTTGTCTCTTCTTCTTCTGAGACCCCTATAATTCAAATTTCAGTGTGTTTAATGTTGTCCCAGAAGTCTCTGAGACTGTCCTCAATTCTTTTCATTCTTTTATCTTTATTCTGCTCTGTGGTATTTATTTCCACTATTTTATCTTTCAGGTCACTTATCCGTTCTTCTGCCTCAGTTATTCTGCTATTGATTCCTTCTAGAGAATTTTAAATTTCATTTATTGTGCTGTTCATCATCTTTGTTTACGATTTAGTTCTTCTTGATTCTTGTTAAACGTTTTTTGTATTTTCTTCATTCTATTTCCAAGATTTTGGAACATCTTTACTATCATTACTCTGAGTTTTTTTCAGATAGACTGCTTATTTCCTCTTCATTTGTTTGGGTTGCTGGGTTTTTACCTTGCTCCTTCATCTGCTGTGTGTTTCTCTGTCTTCTCATTTTGCTTGACTTACTGTGTTTGGGGTCTCCTTTTTGCAGGCTGCAGGTTTCATACTTCCTGTTGCTTTTGGTGTCTGCTCCTAGTGGGTAAGGTTGGTTCAGTGGGTTGTGTAGGATTCTTTGTGGAGGGGACTGGTGCCTGTGTTCTGGTGGATAAGGCTGAGTCTTGTCTTTCTGGTGGGCAGGACCACATACGTTTGTTTTGGGATTTCTATGAACTTATTATGATTTTAGGCAGTGTCTCTGCTAATGGGTGGGTTTGTGTTACTGTCTTGCTTGCTAGGTGTTTGGCATAAGGTGTCCAGCACTAGCTTGCTGGGCATTGAGTGGAGCTGGGTCTTAGTGTTGAGATGGAGATCTCTTGGAGTGCTTTCCCAGTTTGATATTATGTGGGGCTGGGAGGTCTCTTGTGGACCAATGTCCTGAGCTTGGCTCTCCCACCTCAGAGGCTCAGGCCTGACAACTGGCCAGAGCACCAAGACCCTGTCAACCAGATGGCTCGTTGGCTCAGAAGAAAAGGGAGAAAAGAAAAAAGAAAGAAAGAAAGAAAAGAAAAGGAAAGAAAGTTATTAAAATAGAAAAAAAATTATTAAAAAAATAATTTAAAAAAAGAAAGGGGGAAAGAATGAAGAGAGCAGCCAAACCAAAAAACAAATCCACCAGTGATAACAAGCATTAAAAACTATACTATAAACAAACAAACAAAGAACAGAAAGGGGTCTGGACAGTCAGAACCCTAGGACAAATGGCAAAAGCAAAGCTATATAGACAAGATCACACAACGAAGAACACATACACAGTCACAAAATGAGAAAAAGAAAAAAATATATACATATAAAAAATATTTTAAAGGAAGAGAGCAACAAAATCAATAAACAAATCTACCAATGATAATAAGCTCTAAATACAAAACTAAGATAAACAAAACCAGAAATAAATTATATGAAGAAGGCAAACGCCAAGCCTACAGTTGTTCCCAGAAGTCCACCACCTCAATTTTGGGATGACTGGTTGTCTATTTAAATATTCCAGAGATGCAGGGTACATCAAGTTGATTGTGGAGATTTAACCCGCTGTTCCTGAGGCTGCTGGGAGAAATTTCCCTTTCTCTTCTTTGTTCACACAGCTCCTGGGTTTCAGCTTTGGATTTGGCCCCGCCTCTGCATGTAGGTAGCCTGAGGGCATCTGTTCCCACTCAGATAGGACAGGGTTAAAGGAGCAGCTGATTAGGGGGCTCTGGCTCACTCAGGCTGGGAGGAGGGAGGGGTACAGAATGTGGGGTGAGCCTACGGTGGCAGAGGCCGGCGTGATGTTGCAACAGACTTGAGGCACACTATGTGTTCTTCCAGGGAAGTTGTCCCTGGATCATGGGACCCTGGCAGTGGAGGGCTGCACAGGCTCCCAGGAGGGCATGTGTGGATAGTGACCTGTGCTTGCACCCAGGCTTCTTGGTGGCTGCAGCAGCAGCCTTAGTGGTTCATGCCTGTCTCTGGTGTCCGTGCTGATAGCCATGGCTCATGCTTCTCTCTGGAGCTCGTTTAGCCGGTGTTCTGAATCCCCTCTCCTCGTGCACCAGGAAACAATGGTCTCTTGCCTCTTCAGCAGGTCCAGAATTTTTCCTGGATTTCCTCCAGCTAACAGTGGCACACTAGCCCCTTTCAGGCTGTGTTCACGCAGCCAACAGCAGTCCTCTCCCTGGGATCTGAGCTCTGAAGCCTAAGCCTCAGCTCCCAGCCCCCGCCCGCCCCGGCAGGTGAGCAGACAAGCCTCTCGGGCTGGTGAATGCTGGTCGGCACCGATCTTCTGTGCGGGCATCTCTCCACTTTGCCTTCCGCACCTCTGTTGCTGTGCTCTCCTCTGTGGCTCTGAAGTTTCCCCCCTCCGCCACCCGCAGTCTCCACCCACGAAGGGACTTCTTAGTGTGTGGAAACTCTTCCTTCTTCACAGCTCCCTCCCTGAGGTGCAGGTCCCTTCCCTATTCTTTTTTTTTTTTTTTTTTTTTTTTTTTTTTTTTTTTTTTTTTTTCCTTCCCAC